>NC_065536.1:30669978-30974353 GCF_932294415.1 Quercus robur | reverse complement strand
ATGATTTGAATCTTCACTTCATCTTTGCTTGATCACCTTAAGCTTGTTTCATATGCATTTCATGTTTTTCTGCATACAATGATCATGGTGTATTATTGTGTTTCAGGAGTTTCATGATCATATGATTCAAGTGTTTCACAGCTTCTAGAGTTAGGTGTGACTGAGTTTTGTTCAACTATTCCCAACTCACATGTTAAGTCTAGAGTCTGTTTTAGGGTTTTGTCACGGAATAGCCAAAGGGGGAGATTGTAAGGTTGAATTTAATCAACCATTTTATTGGCTTTATTCCGTGCCAAATTTGCTTGTATTTCAGCATTTAGTAACCCTATATTTAGGTGAGTTTGTTGTAAGGGTAGTGAGTGAGATAGAGTGTTGATTGCTTAAGAGTGTGCAAGAAAACAGAGACTCGCGGCTTGTTCTCGCGGGTGGCTCGCGGCTTCAAGCCGCCAGATGCAGCACACATACCAAACGTGCCAGAAGGTGAACAGTCATGCTAACTGGAGCACTACAGGACAAAACAGGACAACTGGCCATACGGTTATCTCGTGACTGGAACTCGCGACTCAGTCAAGTCACGAGATCAAGCCGCGAGCCATCCCTGTTTTGTAAATCCTGACGTTTCACATTCCTCACTCACTCCAGTATAAATACCCCTTATACCCACAAATGAAAGAGAGCTTCCAGAGAGAATTTTGAGAGAGAAACCCTAAAGAAAAACAAGATTGATTCACCCACAATCTATACATTAGAGTCTCTTCAAATTCCTCAACCATCTTCCTCTCCATTGTCAAATCTTTGAGAGGCATTTTACCAAACCTTGTTCTCACCATATTCATCACTGTGAAAGGGCTATTTGGATTTGTGGGAAGCAGTTAGGAAGGAACCAATCTACATTGGTTGATGCAACGGTCTAGTAGCGGAATCCGGGAAGCTAGAAAAGAAAAAGGTTCGGCGCAACCTCGTTGGAGCAAGAAGCTTGGAGGGCTTAGGTGCACTGGGTAGATTAGGCTTGGAGGGTCTATTGCTGTCCATGTATCCCAACTACATTTTCTAGTGGATTGTTTACCGCTTGGAGGGCAGCGGAGAGGTTTTATGCCGAGGGCTTCGGTTTCCTCTTCGATAACACATCGCGTGTTGTCTTTGTGTTTGCATCCGCCTTCCCTTTTATCTTTGCTTTTTATTATCTGCTGTGGGTTGTGGTTAAGTTGTAAATTGGGAGTTTAAACGTTCAAAGGTGTTTATACACATATTTTAACTTTCAATATTGCTTACAGATAAGGCACATGCATACTAATGCCTTTTTATTTAATAAGTACAAACTTCATAATTTCGTCCATAATCATGACACAATCATAATAAATAATAAGGTAGTAGTTTCGAACACAAACAGCGTCAAACATAAGTAGTATCAAACACAAATAGCATCAAACATAAGTAAAACGTAAGTAGACGGACAAGGTCCAAGCTCGTCCATAGGTTCACTTTTACTAATAGTACCTCCTCAGGTGCTCCACATTTCAAGGATGTTCCAATTTTCTCCCGTCCAAGGCCTCCAAGTAGTAGGATCCTGGCCTTTTACAGTTGATAACTCTATAGGGTCCTTCCCAATTTGGGCCCAACTTCCCATGGGCTGGGTTTTTGGTTGACAAAGAGATCTTTCTCAAGACGAGATCTCCTATGTTGAAACGCCTTGGCTTCACCATCGCATCATACTGCCTAGCCATGAGGTTCTTGTACTTTGCTGCCCTATGTTCTGCGGCTGCCCTTACCTCGTCTATCAAATCGAGGTTCAAACGGAGTTGCTCCTCATTATCCTTGTCTTGATACATCATCACCCTATGATTGGCCATATGTACTTCTGCACGTATGACTGTGTCGCTTCCATAGGCTAGCTTGAAAGGAGTCTCCCCCGTAGGGGTTCTCACTGTGGTCCCGTACGCCCATAAAACTCCTGGTAACTCATCTGGCCATACTCCCTTTGCCCCCTCAAGCCGAGTCTTGATGATTTTCAACAAGGATCAGTTTGCAACTTTAGCTTGGCCGTTGGTTTGGGGGTGTGTAGGCGAGGAATAATGGTTTTGAATTCCAAAGTGTAAGCAAAAGTCCCTGAAGAGTGCATTGTCAAATTGTAGTCCGTTATCAGACACCAATACCTTCGGCACTCCAAATCTGCACACAATGTTCTTCCACACGAAATTTTTTACATTCTGTTGTGTGATATTTGCTAACGGTTCAGCTTCCACCCATTTGGTGAAATAATCGATGCCCACCACTAAAAACTTCATCTGCCTTGTGCCTAGAGGGAAGGGACCCAAAATGTCTAGTCCCCATTGTGCAAAGGGCCACGGTGCCACCATCGGGGTGAGGTATTCTGATGGTTGTCTGGGGACGTTACTAAACTGTTGGCACTGGTCGCAAACCTTAACATACGCTTTAGCATCAACTTGCATGTTTGGCCAGTAATACCCTACACGGACGACCTTGTGGACAAGTGACCTGGCTCTTGAGTGATTGCCACATACTCCTTCATGAACTTCTCTCAGTACATAGTTTGCTTCGTCCGGAGCAAAGCACCTAAGATAAGGTTGAGAAAAGCCTCTCTTGTATAGCACTTCGTCCATAAAGACGTACCTAGCCGATCTCACCCTCAACTTCCTGGCTTCATCCTTCTCTTCTGGTAGTCTTCCGTCTTTCAAGTATGATATAATCGGGGTCATCCAATTTCCTCTGCTATCCAACTGTTGTACTTCCAGGATATCTATACTTGGCATATACTGAACTTCATCAGATTTGTCCATAGATTCATTCGCTGAGGCTTCTTTTGCTATGGTATCAGCTTCCACGTTCTCCTCCCTTGGGATTTGAACGAAGTCAGCTTTTTCAAATCTTTTCATAAGGCGCATCACCCTACTAAGGTATTTCCTCATCCATTCTTCCTTCGCTTCATACATCCCATTTACTTGCCCCATGATCAACTGAGAATCCCCCAGGACAAGTATAGACTTGGCTTCCACAGACTTAGCCAATTCTAGCCCTTTGAGAAGGGCTTCATACTCGACTTCATTGTTAGTTGCTTGGTACTATAGACGAACCTTATATTTCAGTTTGTCTCCTTCTGGGGATTGTAGGACCACACCAATTCCACCTGCATGCCGTGTAGACGAACCATCCACATGGACAACCCATCTCTTACTATCTTCTGTCACATCATGACTTGGGGTAAACTCCGTAATGAAATCTGCTAGTGCTTGAGTTTTTATGGCATGCCTTGGTTGATATCTAATGTTAAACTCATTAAGCTCTACAGCCCACTGGATTAATTGTCCTGCAGCTTCCAGTCTATTCATTGCCTTCTTGAGCAGATGATTTGTCATGACATTAATGACATGTGCTTGGAAATAATGCCTCAGCTTCCTAGAAGCGGTGATCAATGTGAAGGCTAATTTCTCCATTTGTGGATACCGTCCTTCTGCTCCCCTCAATGCCTTGCTCATCTAGTACACAGGTCTTTGCACTTTATCTTCTTCTCTTATCAATGCTGAGCTCACGGCATGCGGGGTTACCGCTAAGTATAAATATAACTCCTCTCCCACCACTGACGGACTCAGCAACGGAGCCATGGTAAGGTATGCCTTCAAATCTTCGAAAGCTCTCTGACACTCATCGGTCCATTCGAATGCTTTTCTAAGAACCTTAAAAAATGGCAAACATTTGTCAGTGGCTTTAGAGACAAACCTGTTGAGTGTAGCAACTCGTCCAGTAAGGGATTGGATTTCTTTGGTATTTTGCGGAGGCTTCATGTCCAATATTGCTTGAATTTTATCAGGATTCGCTTCAATTCCCCTGTGGGAGACCATAAAGCCAAGGAATTTCCCTGATGATACTCCAAAAGCACATTTGCTAGGATTTAGCTTCATCTGATACTGTCTCAGTGTGTCAAATGTCTCCTGCAAGTCGTCTAGATGCCTTCCCTCGTCCTGACTCTTCACCAGCATGTCATCTATATAGACTTCCACATTCCGCCCAATCTGCGGACGAAACATGTGGTTGACCAATCTCTGATATGTCGCCCCCGCGTTCTTTATGCCAAATGGCATCACCTTATAACAGAATAAGCCTTGACTGGTGACAAAGGATGTCTTCTCTTGGTCTGCCTCGTCCATCCTAATCTGATTGTATCCAGAAAAAGCATCCATGAAGCTAAGCAACTTGTGGCCCGTAGTTGAGTCTACCAACTGGTCAATGCGTGGCAGCGGATAACTATCCTTGGGGCAAGCCTTATTCAAGTCAGTAAAATCTACGCACATTCTCCACTTGTTGTTTGCCTTTTTGACCATTACTACATTGGCCAACCAATCCAGGTAGTACACTTCCCGAATAAACTTCGCCACCATCAACTTTTGAACCTCGTCTTTGACAACATCATCCCTCTCAGGGGCAAACACCCTCTTCTTTTGCCACACAGGCTTGGAGGAAGGACATACATTCAGACGGTGGGTAATGACACTAGGGTCTATACCCGACATGTCCTCACGACTCCACGCAAACACATCAATATTTTTCTTTAAAAACTGGACGAGGTCCTTCTTAATCTTCTCTTCTAGATCTGCTCCAACCCTGGTACACCTCTCAGGGTTATCTTCATCCAAGGAAATATCTTCCAATGCTTCGGTAGGCTCTGCTACAACTCTCTTTTCTTCAATATTCATGGCTTGAACTTGTTCATCTATGGCCAACATGACCAGGTAACATTCTCTTGCTGCTAGTTGGTCCCCTTGTACCTATCCTACTCCGTGTTCTGTTGGAAACTTGACTGATAGGTGGTAAGTAGAGGTAACAGCCTTCCAACTATTCAAAGTTGGTCTTCCAATTATGGCATTGTAGGAGGATGGTCAATCTACCACAAGGAAGTTCACATCCTTGGTGATTTGTCGTGGGTATGCCCCCAGTACCACGAATAAGGAAATAGTACCCACGGGTTGCACCTTCATTCCACCAAAACCAACTAGGGGGGAGTTTACTGGACGGAGCTGGTCTCGTCCTAACCTCATCTGCTGAAAAGCTGGATAATATAAAATGTCTGTCGAGCTTCCGTTGTCCACAAGCACTCTTCTAGTTATGTAGTCAGCAATTAATAAGGAGATGACGAGAGCATCATCGTGGGGGTGATGAATTCTCTCAGCGTCTTCGTCCGTGAAGGTGATTGCTTACTCATCCATGGACCTTGCTCTCGGTGACCGTCTAGAAAGTTGGATGCTCTGTACTACCTTCAAGTATGCTTTCTTGGACTTGGACGACTGGCCTGTTGAACTTCCCCCTATAATGACTCTTATTTCTCCGAGCGGTGGTCGTGATAATTCTTCCATCTTCCCTTTCTGTTTCTCGTCCCTGTGGTCTCGTCCAAGGAAACTCCTCAACTTCCCTTGCCTTATAAGATTTTCAATTTGCTGCTTTAAATCAAAACACTCGTCTGTATCATGACCATGATCCCTATGGAAGCGACAATACTTGTTCCTATTGCGCTTATTGGGATCTCCCTTCATTTTCTCCGGCCATTTCAAGGAAGGATCATCCTTGATCTGCATAAGGACCTGCTCAAGTGGGATGTTCAAAGGGGTATATTGTTGGTTCCGTGTTGAAGAGCCTGGCTTCTTACTATCTCGGTCTTTCCTTTCTTCCGTCCATCCCTTCTTTGGACGAGGGCCTTGCTCAAGATGGCGACTGGGATTTGCGTCTATTCTTTCTGACCTCTTCCTCTTCTTAGCAATGATCACGTCTTCTGCATTCATAAAATTTTGAGCCGAATGGACAAGTTCAGCCATGGACTGGGGCTCTTTTTCATAGAGTTTATGTATAAACAAATCCGAATTCACCCCATTATGGAAGGCCGCCAATAGGAGCTTATCATCTGCTTCGTCCACACTCAGGGCTTCTCTGTTGAAACGGGTGATGAATGACTGCAAGCTCTCGTTCTCCCCCTGCTCTATGGTCAACAAGCTGAACGAGGAACGCTCGTGCCTTTGTCCCCCAATGAAATTGTTAACGAACAACTTGCTCAACTCTTCAAAAGAACTTACCGAATTCGGGGGTATTTTGCTGAACCAAACTCGCGCTGGACCCTTGAGGGTGGTAGGGAAGGCTCTACACATTATTTCGTCAGGCACCCCTTAAAGATGCATAGTGGTCTTAAAGGTGGCTATGTGATCAAACGGGTCGCGTGTTCCATCATACAAATCCAGAGAAGGCAACTTGAACTTTGATAGTAGATGGTGACCGTTGATGGAAGCCGTGAAGGGGGAATCAGTTCTGTGAACTAAATATTCTATCGAATTCGCCCTCCTCATATTCTCTTTCATTTCCTCCATGATTTTCTTCATTTGGTCCATTTCTTCTTTCAAGTGTGGTACCGTTCGTGAAGTGGTGCCTTTGAACTGACTTCCAATTTCAGTATTCTCTCTATCACCATGACTCTGTGTTTATCCTCCTTCTTCACGTTCTTCACGTGTCATCCTCCTCATATTAATCTCCATTCTTAACTCTTGGTTTTGGCGAGTCAACTCCGCCATAGCGGCCGCCATAGATTGCGCATGTTGGACAGATGATGTCTGCATGACCAATGCAGATTGGCGATCGCGATGAGGGTTGCTACTTCCCTAATGGCTTGGGCTAGTAGCCCTCGATCTAGTCCGAACCATCAACCTTTTGTCACAGAGAAGTAAACTGTAAAACAATCTCTTCCCACAGACGGCGCCAACTGATAGTTCCTTGGATATCAGTAGGTTGACAAGTCTCGAATGATGATGATCTTTGGGCTATATCCTATAAAACAAGAACACTGAATCAGAGGGAACCGGTGGGGACAAGCCAAAAGTCCTCCGATGGTGAAATTAGTGAACTTGGAATTCTCTGTAAGGAAGGAGTATTTTCTTAAATAAAAAATGTCTGAATGCCTTACCCTTCATCGAAGAATTCTTATATAGTATGTGTGGAACGGTTATCTGTTTAATAAATGTTCCTAATGTCAAGGAGTCCGAAGAATTGGGGATAACTTCCATAACCGCTATGGAAGTTACCTCAGTTGGATGGCTCGTTCCATAGTAGTTAATGTAGAATTTGGCACTTAGTAGTTTAATCCGGTGAACTCGTCCATCTTTCATTAAGGACGGACGAGACTATCTAGGACGGCTTGTCCTTGTCCAAATGATGAAGGATGGATAAGATTCCCATGGGATCTTGTCCGCCCAAAGACGGACAAGGTTAGCCAGGACGCTTGGGATCCTCACTTCGCCTGTCTGGTTTTCCCTAGCTTGTCTTTTGTTGGACGAGCCATATGGACGAGTTCAAGAGTTGATGTTTTTTGTGACACCATCAAATACCTAATAAGTTGGAGCAAGATAATTCTAAACATATTTGGAGCTTAACTTTTTCTATCAATAAGTTGTTTCATATATTCCATGTTTTCACACTACATGTCTGTTCAAACTTGAAAAAAGAGTATGGTTGCTGCAACCTATATAATAAGGATACAAGTTAGCTCTAGTGTATAGGAGCTGACACGATACAGACATGTGTTCAATTTTTATCATGTGTCCACATCATGTCAGTTCCAGTGCACTGGAGCACTAGAGCTAACCATTACCCATCTAATAATATGACTTCAATTTTTGATATCATTGTTTTATCAGTTGCTTTTGCTAGTTTATAAAAAATAAAAAGAATGAACCGATTGGGCTTTTTCTGGGACTTTAGGCAAGTGAATTTGGGACTTTTTCTCTTCATTTTTTTTTTTTTCAAAATAAAAAAAGAGTTAAAGATTGAAAAATTGGACAGTAAACAGGAGTGTTCCCAAACCGTTCAAACCAAACAATTGCACCCAAACTGACTGAAACTAACCTCAAAATGGAGTAACTACACTTGATAGCTAGTTTTGCCTTCCTGTCTTATTTCGGAATTTGCTTTGTCGAATTACCACTAAATTTTATTTTTATTTTGCCAAATTATCTCACTCCAACACTATAGCCACAAGAAAATGATAACAAACTTGCTGAGAACCAATATTTTGCCAAATCTCTTCACAAGAAGTTTCTAAAATTGATTTTACTTATGTCTCACCACATTCATTTAGGGCCCATTTGGATTGGGGGGAAAGAAGAGAAAGTGGAGGGGAGTATAATAAAATTGGCTAAAAATAGGCTAATTTTGGGTCAAATATACTCTACTCCCTCCCTTCCCCTCAATCCATACGGACCATTACCAATTATCATGAATGCGCCCTATTAAGATTTGTTAGGGTACTTTTTTTTTACACCTAATTTTATTTGGGTACCACCTATTTATTTTCAAACACCATTAATAAGTTATTGGGTTTTCCCAAATATTTTTTGCTCTATTATTATGTTAATCACAAATGTTTCATATCTCATTATCTAAATTGGGTTATGATATAAACTATCACAAAAAGCCCCAAAACTCATATTTTATCCAATTTTATTATCATATTCTATTTAAAGCCCAAGAGTACTTATGCTTGGCAATATTTGAGAAGCCCATGATTCAAGTCCATGGAAAAACAATTTTATCAATAGAATTCAAATCCATGATCAAAGCCCATGATTTAAACCCATGACAATTTATTTATCCAAAGCCCAATTCTCATTGGCAACATCAAAGCCCAATTTTAAAACAATATCAAAGCCCAATTTTCATTGGCAACATCAAAGCCCAATTCTCATTGGCAATATCAAAAGCCCAACTTACGTTGGCACTATCTAAAACCCAATTTTCATTGGTAAACATCAAAGCCCAATTCTCATTAGCAATATCAAAAGCCCAACTTACGTTGACACTATTTAAAGCCCAATTCTCATTGGCAATATCAAAACCCAATTCTCATTGGTAATATCAAAACCCAATTCTCATTGGTAATAACAAAAGCCCAACTTGCATTGGCACTATTCTATCAAAAGCCCAAGGTTATTAAATACTCGGAAAAATACTATATCATAATTATTTCACTTAAAAGTCTGATAATAAACAATACTTTAAATTCTTAAACATATTATTACAATATTACAAGCTCATGGAATTTATGAATTATCTATTCTCAAAACCCATGGCAATCATCTTGTAAAAGCCCATGGAAAGTTATGATTGTTAAACCCATGACATATATTTATTGTTATAAACCCATGAAATACATGGACATCATTTGCATCGCGACATCCATAATATACGCCTTTGACACTCATGGTAAACATTCAAACCAACAAGCTCATCATTTAAGTTATGATGCGATTATTAGAAATCATGAACATTATTGCAACATGGAATTCATCAAAGTAAATAGTATTTACAAAAGTATTTTGAAACTTGTCCTATTGTTTCAAACATTGCAACTAATTGCTCAAAGGCCCATTGCAAATATTTATGAAAAACCCAAAAATATTTACTAATAAAATCCATGAGGAATGAAAGCCCATGGCAACATGTGCACACAACCCAGCCCATGTAAGCAAGCCCAAGCAAAAAACACAAGCAACTAACCAAAAGGCAACTAGAGACTCATACAAGGGAACCAAGCCTTTGAGAATGGACTAAGGGCTGTCCCATCAATTTTCTGCCACCCTCTACCTAACGTGAACAGTGCCCAAGAGCTGTCATATTAGCTAAAATCAAAAGGATGAAGAGACTCCATGATCTTCCTCAAGACTGCACCTCTAGTGGAAGGGGAGCTAAAACCAAATTATCCAAACTTCAACAAATTGATGCTATAAATATTAAAAACAATCAAGACATGATTCATGTACCAAGCCCATGAATCCTAAAGGGGAAAATTTGGGAACATGTGGTTTGGAAGGCATAAAGGGATCTCCAGCGGAACCCCCTAAAGTAGACTAGAACTTGACACCTGGCTTGGGGTGTTGAAATCTTACTTCTTGGGGGACCAAATCTCAATTTGCAACATTAGGATTCACTCTTGATACACAATAATTAAGCTCAGCCCCGAAAATCTTGGCACTTAATGCAAAAAGCTCTAAAATCTCATCATTACCCAAAGAAGCAAGGCAACCCCTAAAGTGAATCTCTTACTTCTGACCAAAAATTCTCAAGAAGCTTAACCTTGATTCGTCACCTCTGATGAGTCATGCATTTTTGGATTCTTGTCAATCAATGCTTCTCTCAAGCTCCATTATAAAAAGACACACACCTCAGCCATTGAAGAGGAGGGGGTCTCTCTAAAAATTTCTGTCATTGACTACACTCTGCAGAAATTCAATCCCTATTTGCTTTCTTTAAGCTTCCCCAAGCTCTCTTGAGCTCACTCACAACCTTTCTCAACCTATAGTCACCATAACACCAACATTCACCACCTTACTTACACCTTCCTACTCCATAAACGTCCCATAACTGACCAAGATAGCCACTCCCTCTGAAACTCTTGGTTTGTTTACTACTTTGCTCGTGGTTTAGCTTTCCTCTAGCTCACCACTCATTATCTTTAGCCCACATTCATCTAATCCCAAATACTCTTTTCTCCTTTCACACAATCACAGCCCATAAATGTCTCTCAACTAGTCACAAACAGACCACTACTCACAAAAAGCCCTAACCTCAAAGTTAACCTCATCCCACTCACTCAAAACAACCCATATTGTCTCATTCATGCCTTATGAACACACACTCACCAAAATCTTAGTCTAATACTTGCTGCACTGAGCTGAGGATCTTTCTCTCCCTTCATTCCATCCTATTTTTCCTCTTTTATTTGTAATTATGGAGACTTTAATCATTGTTTATTATTATTATTATGATAAAGGATATAATGTATTTGTAACAATTGAAATTTTCCCTCACATTAATATAATGATAGTTGAAATTACTATAAATTCCCTTGACCAAGACACACAAAGACTCCTAAGAGTGAACACTTTCCTAAATTTATTTAATCATTGACTACTGGACTCTAAGTATAATTTCACCCCTACCGCTGGAGATAATACCGTACCA
The DNA here is from genome assembly GCF_932294415.1 of Quercus robur. Lineage (NCBI taxonomy): Eukaryota > Viridiplantae > Streptophyta > Magnoliopsida > Fagales > Fagaceae > Quercus > Quercus robur. The sequence continues at coordinate 30,963,346 of NC_065536.1, read as the reverse complement.
CTAGAGGATTGATTTGAACTATGACGCTGTAAAAAGACTAATAGTATAACAAACTAACAATACTGACGTGTTTATTGCGCTTTATTGTTGTCTTCTTGTTAAGGTGCAGCATCTATCTCTTGCTTGGGCGGACTTATACCACACTGATAGCCTTTGGGCTTTATTTCAGAGACCCATCGTTGAGTTTCGATTTGGCTACCCCATATTCTATTTGGGAACATCAAAATTTTCCCCTTAACAAGGTTCTCAGCCCCTAAACTTTCTAATACATTCATGTTACATTACTTGTCATTTTATAAATATAAAATTATAAAAATTACAACGTCATATTTGCATACCTTTCACAACTTCTTATTTACCATTTATATTTCCCACAAAAAATATATATTTACCACATATATATATATATATATATATCAACAAAAATGAGACTGGTTTACTCAAAATTTGTAAATGCAATACAATCTTTTGTGAAATAAATGAAATATTCAATACAATGGTATTTCTTATGTCAATAATTATTCAAACAATTTCATAAATTTATAATTTTTTATACCACTAACCTTTATCCCCTTAAAAATAAAATAAAAAATCATTCATTGGGATTGAAATCGCAATAGTTATTGCACCCTGCAATTACCACATGTATATAAAATATAAATTTAGATAAGATAAAAAAGTAAAAAAGAGTTTTTTAAAAACACCCTATCAATTTTACATTTCACATAATGTGGTAATTGCATAATACAAGAAGAATACAAATTCTTTGTCCCGCCTTTTGTGTTATATTTTTTACTTTACCAATCACAACTTGTTATGTATTCTTTTTACTCTTCTTATAAAATATCCAAAGTTTAAAATGGGGAAAAAAATGACATTTTTGTTAGAGATAGTTTCAACTTATGGTTTCGGCATATGATTATTACTCTTTATCATCATATCAAGACACCAATTAATTTTTTGTGTAAGTGAGCATCGAATCTCATGTCTTATTCAAAGTATGGAACTTCACATATGTAAGAATCTGTATTCTTTTTTCTCTTTCCTTATAAAATAATTTTAAAATGAAAAATATTTATGACATATGACAGAACTTGCCATCTAATATTTTTACTTATTTAATATCCTAAAGTTTAAAATGGAATATTTGTGCAATGGGCGTAGCATCCGAATCCCAGGCTTTCCAACTAGGGGACAATAATGTTGATCTATAGCTGTAGCCTTATTTGTGTGAGACAGCCACAAAAAAGACTAGATGCTACGCAATGTCCAAGTTCATCCGACAGAAATGACAACAACGAGTTCTGGCTTTCGGTAAACACAAATAACTTTCTTGTAGTAGCTTAGATGCTCCCAACGATTCAGAGTTTAACAATAGAATATACAGTCATATATTGTTAATATCGACAATTTTCATGCTTCTATTTCGAAACAATCACTCTAGCCGTCCCTCCATTCTTGCACCAATTACTCTGTCTCTCGCTCTGTCTCTGTCTGTCTGTCTGTTTCTCTCTCTCTCGTCTCAGAGGCAACATGATGAGGCTATTCCGGCAGGTTTTCACAGCTCTAAGAGAGCACAGCCACGTGAGTTACGCTAAGATTGCTACGGTAACTGGCTTTTGCGACGTTGAGTTAATCATCATAAAAGCCACAGCTCCAGACGACTTACCCTTACCCGAAAAATACATTCATGAGCTCTTAAAAATCTTCTCCATTTCTCCATCTTCATTCCGAGAGTTTTCACTCGGTTTTACTCACCGTTTTTCCAAGACTCGGTGCTGGCGTGTTGCTCTCAAATGTCTACTTCTCCTTCACAGACTGCTCAGGTCAGTCCCCGAGGATAGCCCATTTCTATCAGAGATACTTTGGACTCGAACCAACGGCTTGATAACTCTCTACCCATGTCACTTCCGGGATGATTCGTCTTTTGCCTCTGATGACTACACTGCTTTTATCAGATCCTACGCTCAACTACTAGACGAAGTTCTCAATTGCTTTGTCCTTGATAAGAACGCGAAAGATTATCAAGATGATGAAGTAGTTCCCGAAACTTTACCTGAAAAGATGAAGGAAGTTGGAAGAATGCTTCAAATTTTGCCTGAGCTCCAGAGTTTAATTGATCGTGTAATGGACTGCAGGCCTACAGGGTTGGCAGCACGAAGCTTCATTGTCCGGTCGGCTATGAAACATATTATTCGCGACAGTTTCATTTGTTACACAATGTTCCGAAGGAAGATTGTTGCAGTGTTGGACAATCTTTTCCACATGCCATACCGTAGTTGTATATCAGCTTTTGGTGTCTACAAGAAAGCAGCAGTCCAAGCAAACCAGCTTATCACTTGGCAAAAACAACTTCTAAAGCAAGAATGGAACTTTTGTCATTGTAATGTATGGAGAAATGAAGACCCAAACAAGATGGATTACGCAACCTGGCCCTTAGAAATCACTCCAAACAAGGTAGAAAACGGCAGGTAGTATAAAATCGATATCGATAACAACCAAGAAGTACTACTAAGACTCACGCTAGATAACGAAGACGAAGAGATGGAGACGGAGTTCCATGGCTTCCAAGCAAGCTGTGTCGGGGGACAGAACTTGAAGTACCGACCCAGCAACACACCACTACTCTGGACTAGATCTATTTGAATAGCTTGAAGTGCTCTTATCTGAGCTAGCCATTACATTTTGAGGCTGACCGGCAACAGAAAGAGAGGCTGCTACTAGTGAGTTTTACGATTGGTGTAAGAGTATGGGACTATGTGGATCTTATGAGTACCCCTTTGTTGATCAGATTCCGCAGATACAAATCCAAGCTCTCGAGACTTTCCTCAATGGAATGTGGCAGACGACTGAATCATCGTCATCACCATCGCCTGCCACGTCACGGTCATCATCCGATGAGTGGACTATAACGGAAGATGGTGACAGACAGGTAGCCTTAGTGCCAAAGGAGGATATTGTTGGCAAGTGGGAAACCTTTGAAGAAGATAATGCATTGGTAAGAAATTGTGAGAAAGAGATGGAGCCGTTGATTACGTTTGATGATGGTCAAAATGTTGGGTGGGAGGCTCTTTTAGAAGCTTCCTCTTCCTAAACCATACAGAGCATTATTATGGATATGGGAATTAGTATGAATATGAATATGATCATTTTAAGAGAAACGGGCAAGGAGACGACACGAATGTACAATCCGAATGCTCTTAATCCTTTCTGTCAACCCTATAATGTGCCATGTTATCATCGATTATTTCCGTATAACAATGTCATTGGAAGGTTGGAAACAACACAAATCATCCGTGGAAGCATAATGTTTAAGAATATTTTAAGTCAATGGACTAATGTTGCAGGGTAATGCCGTTGTTTTATCCTTCTTAAGTAATGAATCAGCTTATGAGGCCATAATTAGCTAGGTATTGGATGGAATCAGAATTTCTGTGTTTCATGTCTCAAAACTATTGAGGATTATAAAAATAAAATCCCTATTTCTCTTTAGAGGAGTTTCTCCTACCACTCCATGTAACTAAATTCCCTAAAGCTGGATGGGACTCACATGCTGTGAAAAAAAAATCACTCCATGGGATAATTGGCTAATTGCTGCTTCTCCTTCTGCTTCTGTATCAACTACTATAGGTGCATATCTCCAGCACATCCTACGGCACCAAGGATTGACATTCGTTCATACAAAGCATTCTTTGATTGCCTACATAAACATAATGAAAATACCTACAACTAAATCTAAAATAGTAGAAATAAATAATAAAATAAATGCATTGCTAGCAATCTAATAAACCTCTCAGTATATACTCCAAAAGCAAAACCTCAAGATCTTCACGTATTCCTGGTTAAAAGATTGAAATTTTACTTTGATCAAAGAACTCACCCTTCTTTAATCTAATGATATGTTAAGAAAATATGGTTATGTTTGGTAACAGTTTTGTTTTCTATTTTCAAAAATTTGTTTTTGGGAATATAAATAAAAAAAACAATTTTCTTGTATTTTTGAAATCAAAAACATGTTTGGTTAGTTGAAATTAAAAAATATAGTTTTTTGAAGAAAAAAAAATAAAAAATACTAAAATATGTTGTTATTAAGATTTGAACTCTAATGCTAACTCATTAAATGAGTTAAATTCATTAAATTAAATGCGTGTTTTCATTAACTTTTGAAAATTAGAAACTGAAAACAACATTTTGCATGTTTTCAATTTCCTTCACAAATTAAGTTTTGAGAACAGTTTTTGTTTTCTGTCCATTTTGGGTTGTCAAACAAGCTTTTTAGTTTCAAAAATAGAAAATAAGAGGAAAAAAAACAGTTATCAAACATACCCTAAGCTTTTCATACAGACTAGAATGCTTGACCTTCACCTAGTTATGCACAAACACATTAAAAACATAGGTTGCAGTGCCGATCCTATGAATCCTTTTTTAAAGTAGAAATGAACATGAAGACAAAATGTCATTCAAAACTGTTTCTTTACATTTCTGGCAATACTCTGTAGGAACATGAAGAAATAAAATTTGGTAAAATACATTTATTTACAATATTATACATATGATATGAACTAATTACCATTCTTAATTCATGGAGCCAACAAAATTTTGTAACTAAAATAGAATATCTAGCACAAATAACCATCCAGTAGAGAACAAGGATGCAATAAATATAAATTCGGTAATATCAACTGGAAGAAATGAAGAAGCCTTAAATGAGCACTTGGGCGTTTCACTCTTCAAAAATTACTTTCCCTGCCTCTACTTTTGTTCAGCATTTGCATCATCCCCACTCACGCCTTTCAAAAATTACTTTCGATGTCTCCGCTTTTGTTCAACTCTCCTCTTATCATCATCCCACTCGCGGTCGTACATTCTAGACCATGGTTAAGGACTTGCAATAGCAAACATGTAAATCACAGGTTAAATTTAAAATAAAAAGACATTTTAGGACAGGGTTCTGCTCAATTCTATTCCAAAATGATTCGTTATGTCACGATCAAACTCCATCAAAGCACAAAGCACAATACACAGACACTGCAACTATGCAGAAATGTTCAGTGGCACAAACCCTTTTATTTTTTGGTCAATATCTCAACCACTTGCTTTCTGGATAGAAAACATCTGACTACTCTCAATGTGGCCTGATCTGATTAGAGAAGTGACAAACTAAGGTGGCAATCTTGAAGAGAGCCATACACTTGAGAGATGCTCATGCAGCAGCCAATGAGCTATAGCTCTACTGCACTTCCTTTTCCCATAATAATAAGATGGAGGGCAAGGTCATAGGTTCAAAACTAAATGGGTGCACATGTAACTTATCAATCAAAAGAGGAGATACACGTGCAGCAGGACTAAAAACAGGTTTTGGCAATTACTTGCACATGTACACGAATATATGCATGATACCTTCTTTTTTTTTTTTTTTTTGATAGATGAATATTATGCATGATATCATGAAAGTTGATTTTAAGGATACTGATCCGTTTCGCGACGGGTCATTTTGCCAGCAACTTCTTTACCATGAATCCTTAGATTTGGTTCATCCAAGTAACCTGCGCGCTGGATCATTGCTCCCTTTCGTTCTCCCCTGTCTCTTCCTTCATATGATTGTGCACTAACACCAAGGGGAGGAGGAGGTGGGGCCACAGGCGAATACTCACCTGCTTCACCCGATGGCAGATGCTCCCTTTTGAGTTTCCGCCTCTTAGAAGCTGCACCCGCATCCATGTCATCTTTTAAAAGGTTTGCTTTCTCCCTCTCCCTCTCCCTCTCTCTTTCTCTTTCCCTCTCCTCTGCCTAAATGCAGCATTTAAAGAAGTAAGTGCAAACTCATGTTTTGAGTATGGTGAGAATGTTGATTGTTAAGGCAGAAATAATATTATAACAATGCAGAAAGAAAAGATGTATACGGGTAGCCAAAATTCCACCTATCAATAGAATATTCTATCAGTAGCTGGTTACTAATATACAATGCAATATCATGTGAACTCAACGTGGCAAGGAACATCAAAATATATAGAAATCTTACATTTTTTTTTTTTTTTTTTTTTGAGAAGTACAAATCTTAGAAAAATAATATTCAATTCATAACAAGCCACTAAGAATATGGCAATCAAATTAGCTGTAGGCCAGCACTTAAAAGTAAAGCTGGTTCATTCCAAGGTTCATAATACATGGATGTACCATTATCCACAAAATCAATATCTGAATCAACACCAAAAAGCAATGAAAAGTCAACCTGGTAACTTTACCTAGATGAATGAGAAGTGAAAGTGTAGTCTCTAGAGCTCTTTACCAGACACGAGTTTTAACAAAGGTTTATTAGTTAAAAGTTGGATAAGGTTAAAAGGGTGAAATACATTTCAAAATTTCAATTTTAATAGATATTTTTTGGATAAATACTCGTGCTTGAGTTTTAATTTTGGCCCAGAACAAAAAATAAATAAATAAAAGAGAGTAGGATGTGCAATACATGTCGTAATACATAACATGTTAAGAGCAAAAACCATGTATCCCAATGGTGATTGTCCACCCTTCAGCAAATTCAACAACCAAACATAAGCAAGTTCCACAAATGTTTTTTTATCAGAGTGATTTCTTCATGATGAGCATCCAGACCAAGTCCATTAAGCCAAAATAACATAAATATGTATTTCTGGACTAAAATGCACATAACCTTGACATGACCAATTAAATTCAATTCAGTCATTACGTTCATCATGGGATGCATCAAACATCTGTATGGTAATTGCCCAGTTGCATCATCAAATTGCTAACTTTAGATATAATGACAAGTACATTAGTTAATAAGAGCCAATACATACCTTCATTGACAGCACCTCCCGCTCCTCCCGCTTTCTCTCTCGAAGATCGTCATCCCTTCTACGTTTTGCATCCTCCTGCAAAACTACAGAATTCTCTTCAGATCGCCTCCGTTCTTTCTCTTCATGCCTTGGAGATAGCCTTTGAGTATGTCTAGTGGCTCCAAATCTTCTATCCGCATCTTCATCTCTTCTACCAGTATTGACAGATTGGGGAACCATATTAGGTGGTAAGGGTGGAGGTGGAGGCAAGTTTTGACCATGAAACCTATCATCAACATGAGATTTTTCTACTGATGTATCATTGTACCTTAATTTACTTCTGTCATCTTTGTTTCTATCATCCTTAGCTTTGTCAGAGAGTCTATCAAAACTCCTATCAGTACCTCTCTCTTGAACTCTCTCAACTGAACGCTCTCTTCCATATCTTTCAATTGACCTATCTCTTGATTTTTCAGCAAAAACATCATCCCCACGGGACTTATCAGGACGATCCACTCTTTCCCTGTAGTCCCTGTCATATCTCTCATTGCTCTTATCTTTTGATCTATCCAAAGGCTTATCTGTCGGCCTATGTTCCTCAATTCCATGATCTACAGACCTCTCTCTATCAGAAAATCGAACATCACCCTCTAAATCTCTTGTTTCAGAGTCCCCTTTCCGGCGTTTACCTAGTCTATCAGGTTCTTCAGCAGGACTGGCTCTCTTTTGCAGTTTATCACTAGATTTTGAAGCATTTGCAGAATTATCATGCCTAGGAGAATGAACAAGACGAGAAGGGGGCCGTACATCAGAAACTTCAGCTCCATCTTCCTTTACAGAAGAAACCCTCATATCAGAAGACTTGGAAGCTCCACTCTCTGCCTTTAATTCATTACCATGACTATCTGATGGTGCTCTAGCAGATGGAGTTGAACCTTTAACTGAAGCTGAAACTGTGTTACCATTTGCAGTGACTGCAGAGGAAGCATTAGTAGGCCCAACCTGCCTACCCTCTGATGCATGAGTTGAAAGATCCTTGTCGCCACTTGAAGGGCCAGAAGTCTTGCCAACAGCTTTTCCAGATCTACTATCATCTTTTGCAAGATCTTGTTTAGGTGGCTTAGTAAGTGATGTAGCAATGGTTGAGCGTTTTGCTGTAGTTCTCAACTGTCATTGTAGGAATGTTAACATTAGAAAGGGAAGAAAAAATTAGAGCAAATAAAAAATTCAAAAGCAATATGATTATTGTTAGATGTTAAATCACAACATCAAGAAACAAACATGCCAAATAGTGCATGAGCAGTGTGACTTAACTAGCAGATCCAACAAAGTGTCACAGAAATATATACTTCATTCCATATTCCAGGTCAGAGGACATCAAATTTTTCCATTAAAATAATGAGGTAGTTCACTAGTTTCTTTTCTTCTCTCCCTAATTGATAAGAATGACTAATTTAATATTTCTTTCAGCAGTATACAAGCAAGAGTTTTGTCTGTAAGGACCTAGTTACAAGAACAAAAGCAGAGGAAAATGATAAGTGGAAACACGACGTGTAAGTTTCAACTTTCAAGTAAAAGTGGAGATGCAACCAGCATTGTCAAAGAAGCTTATTACAAAATAACACTCGCGCATTAAAGATATGGGATGTTGCAATTACAAAATGTGGGAACTAAGAAGCACATACTACTAGTACCATGTCTTATAGAGATGCCACCTATTAAACCCCAATTGCATACCAAAATCATCTCAACAATTCAAATATGATTTTTTTTTAAATAATTAAAACAATAATAATATTGATATCTCAACACTTCAAATATGTAACATTAAGAAAGAGAAGACAATCAGTGTTTGCATCAAAACCCTACTTATAAATCCAATTGCAAGTGATGCCACTGAATAAGACAGCAATATTGAGCATGAATGAAGCATGTTTAATCATGTTAAACACAAGATTTCAGATAATACCTCAGATTCTGTAGAGTTCTTTGGAGCAACTTTAGCCATGTTTTCATCCAATGTTCTTGTGGATTCATCCACTTGTTTTGGATTCTCAGTTGACCTTGATGTTCCTGATCCGGATTGTACAGTAGCCGAGGGCAAGGATGACTGGGCATCTGCCCCATTAACCAACAAACCAACTTTTAGTTTTACAATTCCAGGATCAGGCTTCACAATTGTAACACTTTCTGTTCTTTCCAACCTCCCATCTGCTGGTTTTGATTTTAATATATGATCTTTCACAGAATCAGAATGTTGGGTTGCTGTGGCAACTGTTTTTCCCCCAGCAGGTTCACTTTGAGAAAGTTTAATGGCAGAGCTACTTTGGGCAGGTACTGAATTACCAGATGCAGACTTTGAAGAAAGTGATGGTGCAGGCTTGCTATCAAGATAGCCATTGCCAAATTCTTCATCTGTCACCCATGAAGGCTGCAAAATGGAAGAATATTTAGTCCATGTTGAAGAAAGAGCAGATAAGCACACAATTAAAGATCCATGATACCTTTCTAGCAGCCAAAGCTGCAGCAACACCTGTTGCCAACACCTTGAGATCCTCTCTTTCATCACTTTTGATCTTAGCTACCTGCATGGAAGGTAGGAATGTGTAAAAATGCTACATATCTCACTGGAAAGAAGCTGGTAATTCAAGAGAGGAAAAAAAGGGCAGTATCTCTTACCCGCTTCTCAAGGTTAATACCAGTCTTTCGAGTAACAGGGAAGACCGTAGAAATCCTTGTCAACATTATAAGAGCATTTCGAATTTCCATGTACTCAGTAGATTCCAAGCACTGAATCAATAACCGCGTTATCCTTTGACTCCATTTCCAATGTACCTGTCAGCAATAACAAGTTAACAACAGTCTTGAGCTAAGTGGCAGAGAAGACACTTCATCACAGTGAGGCATACATGATGAGAGTCATAGTACCATTTTGCATGCCAAAAGATTGAAGAAACAAGAAGATAATATACAAAAAAATAAATAAAAATAATAAATAATAAATAAATAAAAATAAAAAGACACTTCTTTTTTAATATGTAACGTAAGAAGTTATATTAAAAGAAAGAAAGATCTAAAAGAAAAGCTTCCTAAGAATTACAATTATAGATTCAAACATTCCATGAACTCAACTAAAGAATTATAAGACAACCCCCTAATCACCATACTCCATTCTAACAAAAAACAAAGAAAAACATACTTCAGTTCAATCAAAGGTGTCTCCACTCCATATGAGTATTCCACTCCCTCCACATTAACTACATAATATAACGAGGAGTAACCCACACAGCACTGTTATGCATCCCTCCTATCCAACAAGAGAAGACATCTATCACCTATGCACCCAAAAAGCTGAAAAACAAAGGCCCACAAATCATTGACAACCAGGTAGTGCAGCAAAAGGTAATCCAAAGATTCACCATTGGCCTTACAGATGCAAAAAGAACTGATTAACCGATACCATTAGTTTGATAGGGTTGTCGATGCCCAAAATCTTTCCCAACACTATAGTCCACACAAACAACACCACTTTCTTTGGTACTTTGCTATTCAAAATACATTTTCATGGGAAATGCCTCATATTAACACTTCTCAAGCACCCATAGTACAAACAAACACTAAGCATACTATTGCTATTAGTCACCTGTCATAAAATCAACACATCCACAAAGAAGAATTTCAGAAAATAATGAATCCAGTTGTCTCCATGCCCCTCTAATTCCCAATCATGGAAATTACAAAACACTCGAAACAAATTAGCCTATACACACACACAAACAGCAACTTTCCAACTCCATACTTCACCCATCCAAAGTTCCTCGAGAATATGCTCAGCACAAAAAAGCATATCACTGAAAGAAATTAAATAGATTCAAAATGAGTTCAATCAGGAACTTCTCTATCAAATGCAGCATATAGAAAACTACTTACCACCTTAAAGAGATCAATGTTACAGACTTACAGCAGGAATTTTATCAAAATTTAGCTTGATCTTCATCACAATTTAGATCATAAAAGACCTCCTAAAAGATCCCAATAAAGTGTGGACAACCTCCCAGGAAACCTAAGCTTAAATCATTCCATAAACATCAACATACAGGTTTGTTGCCTAACTTCAATCAGCTTCAAACACCTAAGAAAATAATCTCATTTTAACCCTAATGTGTAAAAATACAACATGACATCCTTTTGATAAGTAACTGGAATTGAGTAAAAACGCTCAAAAGAGGTCCCACCCTTGTACAAAGGGAGTAAACAAAGGAGATGCCAAAAGAAAAAAACATACATAAAAGAAACAAATATACAAATCAGTGTCAAGGATTTCATATCATATCCAAGAACCGAAGTAAAGAAAATGGCATAATATTGTTGATTTGTCCATTCGAAATTTTGAATACGGCCTTGAGAAAAAGAAACTTCAGCTGGGTCACCGCTGACTCTTTCCCTTCAAAAGTATGAGGAATTCCCTTCTCTCCAAAGGCATCACATTAGATACAATGGAACTACCACCCAAATGTCCCTACTATTAGTGTTGCCAAACTTCCCTTTCCAAGAAGCAAAAAGGATGATCAAGGAATTCAGCAATACCCAACTACCCCATATAAACAAAGGACTAGTGACCAAAACTCCCAAGCAACAATGAAATGTTGTACAGGGTAATCCACAGACTAACCCATAGATTTGCACATGCAGCACCAATCCACAATTATAATCTCCCTGTCTCCTCAAAGTATCTGTAGTTAAAATTCTCTCCAATGTTATGGTCAAGTAAAAGTACATCCTTACCGAGGTAGTATAATGGATTTAACAATAATACCCAGACTTTTCCACAATTTAATTACTAACTAATCATGTATAATAAATAAAAACCAAATTCAGGGACCTTAACCTAATAGCACCAAGCTCTGCTGACCAATCAAACAGTCTCGACAGTAATGATTCCCTTGTGAATCCAGAAAAGCAGAAAATTGAAGATCAAAAGTCAAATCAACTCTGATCCTTTTTTTTTAATAAGTAAATAAAACTTCATTGAAGAAAAAAGAAGATAACACAAGGAACCAAAGCACACAGGCAGTGTGCTAAGGACACAGCAAAAACAAAACTACAGTGCATGAAAACTACAACAATCAAGCAAATCGGCCAAAGAATCAAAAGCAACATAGGCAACTGATCCTCACTTTTACAACTTGAGAAGCTTTAGTAATTGATGAGAGAAAACTACACTCACCATCTGATGCAACCATGGAATATTAATTTGTTACTACTTCACAAATTTGTGTATTCAAGACATTTCATGGGCCCACATGTGAAGTCCAATTTGAAGTAAAATTCACATGGTTTTAAAGGTTTAGTTGTATGTTCCCAAGAAAAACTCACCCTAACAAACTGGCCATATGTAACTCGTTGGCTGTTTGGATATCTATAATACACAGCAAAGCCTGGCATGTTTCCACACTCACGTTCATAAATAGATTCATCACTCTGCAATGCCAAAAAACAGAAAAGCAACAGTCAAAAACAAGAATTTTGGGGGCAAAAGAAATTGGGGTGGGGGGGGGATGCAAAATAAAATAAAATTTTATTGCTTTATCGAAATGCTGTTAACTTCCAAAAAACCATTGCAAAGGAAACAAAACTAACTTTTGCAGAAAATGAAAAATAAATAAATAACCAAAAACAAAACAAAACTTCACCTTCCAATAGTACGCAATCTTTAGTGTCTCACACAGAAACCTTCCAAGTCTACCCGCTTCGTATTCAGTGCAGCAGCATATCATAGGTTGTAAGGTTTTACATATCAGAACATCAATGTGGTTCACTGTGTTAAAAAATGGTGTTCCGAGGGAATGAAGAGTGTGCACAAACATGGCACAATAGACGGCATCTGGCATACTGAAAGTACAGCGAGGAAAAATACAACGTTGAAGGAACTCCATGTTGATCTTCGAAGTATCAGGGCAGGAACTCCACCACTTGTCTTTTTCATGAGAAAGCCGTCTACGAACAGATGTAACATTTTCTTCATGCTTACGGAGTTCACTAGTCAGGCGATCTAAAGATTCTTGAATTCTTTCTTTGTCTTTCTTCCTTTTGGTGATTGCTGAACTTGAATTATCAGAAAGCTCTTCCAGAGCCTTAAGAGCAGCATGCTGCTTGGAAATTTCAGACTCATATCGATTTCTAGGAACGTAAAGATCATAGAGAGTAAGCCCCCAAAACGTAGCATAGAGATCAGGGGACAGGCTGTTCCAGGCTTTTGAAGGCAACATGGTTCTAACGGTATCAAGAAGATCAGACCAACTGCATAGAATGATGTAACCATTGAGAGGAAAGGAAAAGAAGGCAAGTTGGAAGTAATAAGAAATACAGGTCACGTAAAGCATTCCAATGTATCTAAAATATTAAATTCCAAATTACATGCCAAGTAATGCCACCAATGCAAGCAAATTAAGAGACCATATGCTTAACATACAAATATGATATATTTGTACATGTTTATAATTGTAGCTTACAACAGCGGCCCAAGTATAAAAATTGTCCTGTGAAATAAGTTTTCAAAGCAAGCATAACAAGATAACAATGGTTGAGATTATTACATTATAGGCTTCTTCGAGGAGCCAAGATCCAGAACAACATTGCCAGAGTATTCTGTAGGTTCAGAATCCAAGTTTGTAGTAGAAATATTGGTAGCATCACTGTCGTCTAAAGGCCAGAAGACATCAGAACTCCCCTGACACTTGAAGAGCCTCATTACAGGGCGATATATTAAGAAAGCAACCTATGCAGGGTAAAGAGAAACATGATAAGGACGTTACAAACTCGGAAGCAGAAAAACAACATAATACTCGAAGGAAACTGTTTTGAATAATTGTGGTATTTTGACAGCATTAAGGATGAGAGAAAAAATAAAATATAATAAGAAAACAAAAGTTTCTGATGGATAAGATCGACATACCTCAGGATCAAGGTGGTAAAGATGGACAAGATCATCAAGTGAGGGAATCATTTGAGCATAAGCTGAAGCTGGTGTCAATGCACTACAAAGGAATTCCACATATTGAAGAAGAGTGCCATGGCATCTATCAAACTGCTCACTAACCATCTTTATATAAGGGGCATCTGCATTTATGACAACCCTGCAGAAATTAACAGAATCAGGAATTAAATCCTAGTAGCTTTTGTTTTTCCTTTTCTTGGGCTAGACATAAAATCAATCTCATGGCAATCAACTTGGGCAGGCAGAAACTATACAGTAAGTACAAAATAGAACCACCCCATCACCTGGAAAGAAAATATCGAGGGAAAAGGACAAAAGAGAAATGAAAAACCATGAATAAATTTTTTTTTTTTTTTTAAATACAAGAAACACTTGGAATAAGATAAGATGAAGCTAGCTAATTCGTAACCCTAATATGCAAATATATGTGGAACAGTCAAACCATTAGTTTAAGTATAATGGGGACGTAGAAGCATTATGAACCGCAGAAAGTCAGTTCTTACTGAGGCTAAGTGGAAGGTAGGGAATGGGTTCTCTATTCTTGTTACAAATGCACACTGGCTAAGATTCAAAACCTCAAGCTTCCAGATTCCAACAGCTGCACCCTTCAAATTTGGGTGATTTAATAGATAAAACTATAGTTAGACAGTTACAATGGGGGAGGAGGGATTTGAACCCTTGATATCTCCATTGGAAACACCAAGAGGTACCAATTGAGCTACAAGGCTCTTGGCTATTGCTAGACGGACACAGCACTTGTAAAGAGTTGTACCACTCGAAAGCAGCTAATAGTATCCTAAGCATGCTTGTCTAAATTGGGAATCCTTGATCGACTAACATGCTTGTCTAATTACCTTTTTCTTTTTCTTTTTTCTGTTGTTTGTACATACGTTTTTAGGCTACTTCATCTTCTTTGAATGAAGTAGTTCTCAGTTTTGATAAAGATCTCTTACTTACCAAAAAAATAAAAGTTGAAAAGCCTATGGGTTATACATGCTAAAAAGAAAAGGGTGTACCCACTACACAAAGCTCCCACTTTTACAGAGTATAGGAGAGATGATTAGTAGGCAGCCTTACCCCCCCAATTTTTTTTTATTCCTAGACTCAAACCCGCAACTTGTCGCTTTTGATGGAAGGTACTTGCCATCACACCAAGGCCTGACCTCTAACAAAAATAAATTTCCTGTTGCTCAAGAGCAACCTGGTAGAAGTAATGTCAAGAGTTGGAACAGTTTATGGAGGGTTTTAACTTTCTTTAAAAAAAAAAAAAACACTCAGTAGTATTCCTCTGGAAACTGCATAACAAGTACTTTCCAGTCAAGAAGGAACTTGACAAAAGAATATTATCACTGATGCTCTGTCCCATGTCCTTGAAGATGAAACAGTGGACCACCTATTCGCTAGATGTGAACTGGCAAGGGCAGTGTGGTCTAGCTCTGAAACACAATTTGCTCCTGGCTTATTTCTTAGCGGGACAAATTTCTGAAAACCTAGAAATCAGGTCTCAGTTTACAGCCACATTCACAGCCGTATTGAGGGCAATCTGAGTTCATAGAAACAAAGTAGTCCAAAGTAGTCTATGAAGGAATTCAGCCTACACCAGTAGTGTTCTTAATTTTAACCAAAATTTTTAGCTCCCTGTTGAGAGGTGTAGAGCTCTATAGAGTCAAACACCATGGAAAGAAGTGGAATCAGTTTTCTTTCTTTAATGGCTGACAGGCATTTTTTATGGTTCATGTAGTAAAATGGAGAGGCGCTACTGTCAGATGTACAAACAGCAAGGGAAAGTCATAGTTAATGACTGTTATAGCTGGACTACTCAATAAAGTACTGCCATCTGTAAGGCCATTTTAGAAGCTCTAATCTCACTAAAATCACTAGGCATGAGAGGCACAATTATCTTCACTACAAGTGCAGAAGTATGTACAATCTGTAATGGAAGACAAACTTCCAAATGGGAAATGGAACCAATCATCAAAGATATTCAAAGTCTCAATGAAATAGCAAGGTCCTAAGTGGTTTCAAATGGTGAATAAACAACTTCTTTTAAAGTGTACCATATTAGTTTTGGTAACTTTTTATCCCTCTTGTAATAAAATATACAATCCATGATACTTGGTATTTTGTAATCAACAATGTATCCCAAGAAAAAAAAAAAAAAAAAGAATATATAACAATTAGAGTTCTAAAGCTTACAAAGAACGATGTTGAGCAATAAGTAACAAAAGAGGAACAGCCAGCTTTGGTTCGTCCTTTGGAAGCAATGAGTCCCGTAGCCTGTTAGTGGACTTGATCAATGCCTGCATAGAGAATTATATGTTAACATCTTTAAAATTAGTGTGTCAAACACCATGATATTATGCACAGAAGATTTACCTACTAGAAAAGTCACAAAGCCAATTTAACAGTCCAAGAACTTCTTTTTCTTTTTCTTTTTTATAAGTAAAAACAAATTATTAAAAAAAGACTACATCGTGCAAAAAGGGGCACGAAGCAGCCAAAAAGGTACAGAGAAAGCTCAAAATTATGTACCAAACAGGAGAATTTATAAACATCAAAAGGGAATCAGTAGATGTGAGTCCCGAAGCCCAAGACACCAATATTTTAATTTTTTACTTTTGATAGGTAAGCCCAGGACACCAATATTGTTGGAGTATATTTGTCTACCAGCTTTATTGGATTCCTTTTTTTTTTTTTTTGGTATCTTGTACACAAACTCTGTAGATCTTGAACCCATGGCCTTATCTTCCATCCCGTTATTGTTGGAGGACGCTCATTGGGCAGCTATATTGGAAATTATAAAATGAGAAGTGCATATTGTGTAATTTTGCAGACAATTATAGTGTACCAAACAGTAAAACCTTCAGTCTTAGAAGGTCTGGTTATTGATACACAATTCAAGAATACCATTCAACTTAAATGAAATTTACAAATCTTAAAGCGTATACCCTGACTGTCATTTATTTGGGATGGAGAGAGGCAGGGGGACAGACCTCCGAAGTGACTAAGCAGAAAGATATCAATCTGTTTTACATCTGATAGTTCTGGCAAATGCAATATCCATAATCAACTCAAGATGCATCAAAGAACATCAGCATTTATCATGCGAATGTATCCAAAAGATTGGCATACATGTAAAACCCAAATTAACATAAGTACATAATTAGTTGGAGTTCACATAGAAGCACCTATATATACAACTAGTCTGGCAAAATTCAAATTACAATTACAGGAAGCAGATGTAGGACGTAGTCCTGATAATTTGCAGGTGTGTGGGAGAAAAAGGAGGGTCATAACTACATCAATCTCATTTGGGAAAATGGAATCAAATAGATAGGCAAAATGCAACATTAACCTATAATTGACAATATATACAATTTGTGGTTCAAATTTACTAATTGCAAGAACTAGAAGAAACATTATGCAAGAGGCTTAATAGCTATATAATTCACAGAGAATATGGCCCAAGTGGGAGAAAAATAACAAAAATGGAATAGCTAAACCTATATAGCTGAGATAAGTCACTAATGACCTCTAGCTCAAATAGCACCTATTACCCTTGCAAGAGCAAGGTGGAGTTTAAAGCCATGGGTTCAAGAGCCACCAGGTGCATTTGTAACTTACCAATCGATATATACAGATAGGATAAGCCTTCAATGTTCAGTTTTAATTCCTATTAATGCATGACGAAAACATTCAAATATAATTATAAGTTCAACATTTCACTACTAGGTTTGCACATACTGATACATCAAACAATTTAGTAGCACCCGGGATTTATTGTCTAAATTGCAAGATTCAAAAACTCATACCACGGGGTTCCTCAGAAAGCGAACATAGATAGGGTTCCAATCTGTTAGTTAAGATCCAATTTTGGACTTCTACGTTTACAAACTATATTAACATTCAGAAAATTCTATTTATTGGACTTCACACGCTATGGGGCTGCAAAAGCCCCTGACAATCAAATAATAATAATATATATATTTAATTTTATTTCTCATAAAACTGGTGCCATGTTTCTATTATAACTTCTACATAACCCTAACCCTGAAGAACTTGGGTTCCAAGTAACTTAAAATAGAAACCTAATTAATTGGACCCCTTTTATTAATCTAAACACACCTAAGCCTAGTCCGTTACAATGAAATTAAAATTTAAAAAAAAAAAAAAAAAAAAAAAAACCAAATCTGTTTAGCTGACCAAATACTGCCAATGCCCCCAACTAAAATATGATAAAGATTATAATTCCAAATAGAAACCCAGCAAATCTGCCCCTTTGTAGCTTCCACTTTATCCCTGAAATATTCTCCTCAATTTAACTGTATTACAAGCACACAACGCCATTTTTATAGGTAACATAAGTTATAATGCAGCTGCTAATAGTCAGCGACAACCTAAGGTCAACAAATAAAATAAAATAAAAAGTACCTTGTTATTTCGAGTTACTCCAAAAGAAGTCGCCTGATACCGGAGAGTCTCACTACCCGCCATGGCATCCAGCTGTTCTTCAGTCAGGTTCTCTGTATACTGGACATTTGCCATTTGTTGAATAAGCTCCTGTCATATCATAAAACTCCAGTCAATAACTAACAGTGTTGGGACTATTTACATGTCAAAAATGGCACAACTTTCAGACTTCAAAAGTACCTGCAAGAGAAGAAGCTCAATTCCTTGCCCCTTCTTTAACTGGTTCACAAGATACTGGAAAAGACCCCTCAATTCCATGGATGGATACTTCTTACACCTATATAAGATGATAGCATATTAGTAAATTAAGCTACTTCGGTTGATTGCATTATAGAAAGTTGTAGTTGGGTTCTAATTTTCCTTAGAAACATTTTAAGCAAAGGTGCATGGAAGGAGATAAAAGAAAGAAAACCAGTGGAAAATGCAGAGTTAAATCATCAAAGGTTTCCAATAGCAGAGAATAGCTTGCCCTCAAGCAGTGTCAGAACTCTAGCACCCTGACAATTTCGTTCTTATCCAGTCAATTGTTGGAGACAAGCTTTTAACAAAAGACCACTTGGTCAATAGCAAGAAAACTTATTAACAACTAATGGAGAAGGCCCTATTCGATTATTCTTCAATTTACGTTTTTTGCCCTTCTCAGAGGCAGCACGAGAAATCTGACCCTCAAAACTGCAGACATATTTATCCAACTGTCAAAACAAGCCTTTTACAGATGCTTAGCAAGGAAATTACCAAGGACATCAAGGAAAAAAATCATAATGGAGATGGAGAGGATTCCTATTTCTCAGGACTATAAACTTCACTTTTTTTTTCTCAAAGTTGCAATCAACGTAACCAACTTCAGAAAGATGTCCCCTAGTGCACACAAAGGAACAATATGGAACATGTTAACCAAGGGTGAGATATCTCTTTCCAATGCCACCTATTAATTTCTCCACCCATTTTTCAGTTCAGATTAATTTTTACATGAGTCCCCAAAGGGCAGCTTTTACATCTAATTTATAAAGTTGAATATCTATATCTATATATATATATATATATATATATCTGCATACTCTACAAGTCAATGGATGATACACCATCAGAATTAGAATTAGAATTAGAAACACATTCAGCAACTTTCAATCAAGTAATTCCTTTCCAAAAATTATAATGGCACATTGATAAAACAGAATCCAAAGGGATCCACTGCCAAAAGATAAAATGTTTCGCAATAAATCTGTTTTCTTCCCCATATGGTAAATGACTAGCTAGAGATATCTCATATATTCAATTTTAACCATTTTTCTTATATTGGACCCTAGAACATATGAAATCCTACATCAAAGACAAGTATCAACACATTCAAATAAAAAGTAAACAAACTTCGTTCAAGTCAATTACAGCGGTCAGATATTCAGAATGGAGCAGTATTAAATTGAGCAACATGTTTGCTCTGATAAGGTAAAATCATGGTGGATCCACAAAAATTAGGTGAAATTACAATTTACCCCCTAAACTATACCCTCTTCTACCGTTAACCCCCTAAACTATGACCCCTTTTACAATCACCCCCCTAAACTATGAGAATGCACACTTATTTTCCTAAACTATTATCCATGGGATGGGGCGCAACATGTTACACAAGTAATAGTTTGGGGGTTACGTGTGCACTCTTATAGTTTAGGGGGGCAAGTGTTACGCGGGTATTAGTTTAGGGGGGGTAATGTGTGCATTCTCATAGTTTAGGTGGGTGTGTAAAAGGGGATATAGTTTAGGAGAGTAAAGTGTAATTTCTCCCAAAAATTATTTAACCTACTAGAAATCTTGATCACATTGTTTCTTTTTTGAACATGGTCATGTTCATAGCACAAAATGACCTAACAGAAAAATGAGACTGCCAAATTCAATTCATTCACAAAATCAGCCAATCCTTCCACCTGGTAGTTCCATAACACAGTTTGATCCAACAACAATTGTACAAAAGAAGAAATCTATTCTATTGGGAAAATGCAACAAAGAAACTACAGAAATAATCAAGTTTAGATGAACTTATTTATTATGCGACAAAAGGATCTCACATATAGATGTCAAGAGCCTTGTAGTTCAGTAGCATTCCCTAGTTCAGTAGCATTCCCTGGTCTCTTTAGTGAGGAGAACTAGGGTTCCAATCCCCCCTCCCCCACTTGTTGTAATCATTAAATTATCAACAACAAAAAAATAGTTTCTTATAAATAGATTCAGTTCTAAAAATAAAATAAAATAACCCTTATAGAACCCCATTCAGCAGAAGTTAAATTACATATGCAAGAAAAAATGAGATTTTGAACCAAGTTGCTTCTTTGTTAGCCATAAATAATATCTACCATCCTTCTCACACAATCCAGATATGTACAGAAAATGAATTCCTACAACAACCCTCCTCCCCACCCCCCTCCCAAAAAAAAGGAAGAGAACTTTTCAATTCTGTGTCCACAAAAAATTTCCTGGTAATTGTACAACAGCCCCAAAATCCTTGAGAACTTTCACAGATGAAGCTCTATAAGAACAATTCAACCTGTAAAACTCTGATTGTTGCCTCCATAATTGCTGAGATTTACTTCAGTAGATCGGTTGATCTTTCTACATTCTATATCTCCTTTGTTAAGAAGTAATCTTGTACATCCTCTCTCTATTATAAGGCAGGAGTATGCAGAATGAAAGGGCTACAAAATCATGAAGAACCCATGACATCCTGAACTATAACATAAAACCATCTTCAGACCCAGCCAATGCAGAAGGAAGAACAATAAAGTGTTCAGTTGATAGTGCCTCCTCTTACATAGGGTTCATTTTTTAGCGAAGAAAAATCCCCATATGTCTGGCTCATCTATGGGAAAAAAATATTACAGAGAACAGCTGATCAAACCGGAAATCTACACTCTCTGGAATCTTTGAACAGTGTCATGCAGGGAAACAAACAACTATAAACAGGAAGGAGCACAAGGTGAAAGAGAATTCTGATTAGGATCTGCAATACAGAGAACCAAATGCATCTTATCTTCAACTTCCACACTGAACCATGCACTTCATCAGACCAATAAACAAATCACCAAAATTCCTAATATTTAGAAGTCCGCTGAAGATAAAAATCAATTTACAGAGCTCCACAATGAGCAGTACAGTATTGAGCACTTCAAGAAATTTACCCCATCTAATCCTTCAACCCTCAATTTCACACCTCTCCAAAATCATTGAAATTGTTATTAACACACCCCAGAACACCATTCAGTGTGAACAAGAACTCAGATAGCCCCAACTTCTTTCCTTTGTGTATTGACAAGCTCTCCACCACCTTTTTTTATAACCTAATGATCATTGTAAACAACACCAAAACATGAACTCAGATAGCCCCAACTTCTTTCCTTCATGTACTGACAAGCTCTCTACATTCCGTTTTTATAAGCTAACAATCTTGTAAATGACACCAAGCTTTTGAAATCGTGCAAGAATCAAGGACTAGAGACCCAGAAGACAACTTATTTTGATTCCAATGAAATATTCTCTCACCCAGTGGGTCTGATGCATCTTTATACCTCATTTGAAAAATATAACAAGTGTTTTCTCACTTTCCAATCCCCAGTATACCAAAGTCGAAAAAGCTAACAAAGAAAACCAATCAAAGTTTGAACAGGGTAATCCTGACCAGCCCTCCCCTTGTAATGTGCATCTCTTTTTGTCTCTGTCATCAAATCTCATACAGTTTTCTGAGTATGCCTGCCTATTGGCAAGCCAAATTGTTGGAACTGTCCTGACCTCGCAAGTCGGGCACAGAATATTTTGGCAATGTCACAACATCCCCAGCTCCAGTCAGCATGCTTTTGTGACGGTTAATCAGCAACCCGGAAACTTACTTAAAGCATCCCAGGATACATCTAAATTCTACAATATGGGGTAAATGTTCATTAATGACTCTAATGCAGGTCAGTCAAAATTCATAAAATAAATGACCAAAAATCACTTGACAGTCAATACATAGGTAAGAAATAACACCCCCGCCCCTCTACACAACCTAAGACGGGTTAGCACTACATGCCCAAAAAAAATGAAAAAAAGAAATCAATGATTTAGATTGACACCTACTGAAAATGAAAGTGCTGATACTTATTACAATGACAATATGACAACATATAGAAAACAAATGACTCACAAATATATGAATAAATAAATCGGGAAAAAATAAAATATTGATACATACAGGTGACCCCAAAATGAAGCCAAAGATTGAAGCCAGTCTGACAAATTTAGGCCATCATCCTTTAGTTTATCACGCCCACCTTGTGCCAAACGCTCAATCACAACGTATTCCAAAACATCATACTCGAGCTGTGCATAAAAGTAAGCATTTAAATAGGATCAACAAAAAATACTGGGAAAAATATTTATTGATCAAATAGAAGGGATACTTTAACTACACAGTCAGATGACAAAAAGGATCCCAAATGCTGGGAAATATAGTCTTAGTTGGAAAAATATATATATTTTTCTCATTTGAAAAAAAAAAAAAGAAGGAAGTTCAAACAAATCATTGCAAGTACAACAAAAAGTATTATTTTTTCAAAACAAAATTGAACTCTAAATTAAATCAAAACAAAATTGTCTTGTGCAACACACATCATTATCCCCAGGTTGGAGAGAGCTCATCCTCAAAGTGTTCAAGGACAAGAACTTTTTCCCATGAAATAAGTACCAACTCGTGAAGTACCTTTGACAACACTAAGAACAAAGAAACTTTCTGTTCCACAATGTCATTAAATTTGTCTAAAATTATAAAATCAATCGGAGGAATCAATGTGTAAAACAATATAGCCTAATCTTGACCCACATAAAGTACTATTGCATCAAACATTTCCAATTACCAAACTTTATCACTTCATGCACAATTAAGGGCTTATAAAAAGAAGATGCATAAAACTCACTTTTCACAACAAGTGTACCCTATGAATTTTTGCACTCTTGTTGAACTTTCTCCTCATCAAGTAGTGGAAAATCCTCCTAAGTGCTAAGCAACATATATGACTCTTTAAAAGGTGTTACTACATATGGTTCAAATATTTCACCTTGTTGTTTAGGTTCTACAGTATTTTCTTGATGCCTGAATGTAGAAGCAATATTTATTGCAACCTGTTGTCCTTAACAGCTCCAATGACTCAAGAAGGGTATTAATTTTTGGGAACCTTGCAGAGAAGCCTTGATAGGATTTTGCTAGATTTTTCAAGGTTTATCCCATGGCATGCTATGCTAGAGTGGGCTTAGGACTAGAAACTACGCAAATACACATCTTGTTTTGTGCTACTAGCTGTTTGTTCCCTTACCTCAGACTATTTCTTTGATCTAAAAAATCATCCAATAAGATTTTGGAAGATAATTCCTTCAATAGGATTGGAGTACATATTTCTTTCTAAGGTTTTCTTTCATTTCTTCACAATCACAAATTGCAGGCTTATCCAATTGAAGGCAAGGGTTCTCAATGCCCTTGCGGTATTCCATTAACTCAAGCTATGAATTTCATTTTGGCGAACTTCACCTTCTTATTTGATAAACCTACCAGTTCAAAGATTTTTTTTTTTTTTTTTTTTTTTTTTATAAATAAGAAAATTTTGTATAGATAAAGCATTGGTCCATCTCATATAACCAACTGTTGAAAACTCATGAGCCTTGATGACTATCAAACATGTGTACCTCTAATATTAACACTGTACAGTGGGCTAGGAGGTTTGCCAACCTGGCCGTAGTAAATAGAGCCAGCCCACTAAGGAAGTTGCTGCCACAACTCAACCAAATAAAGGGAGTAGCACACGTTCCATGTGCTGTTTGAAAACTAAATGATAGCCCTCTATATTATCTTTGTAGGTAGGACCATGACTTGATTGGGTAGACTTGCAAATTCCAACTATGTTGCAGATTGGCTTGGTATTGCTCATTTTCATTGGTTCACTGATTTTAGTTAGGCATTCACAAAACTGACGATACCCATGACTTTTTTTTTTTGGGGGGGGGGGGGGGGGGGGGAGGGATTCTGTTTGCAGTGTTTATGGTCAAGGGATTGATTTGTTTTGGCTATGACACGTGGCCATCAACGGTGTCAGTAGTCTAGTTTTTTTTGTTTTAGATGGTTGTTGGTGTTGGTGGGCGGGTGGAAGATGTTGTGTTATAACTTGTAATGGCTTTGGTTTGACAATTTAGGTGTTTGGAGTGCCATTGAGATCTAGATGTGGATGGTTGTATTTTACCGGGTAGGGTGATGATGATGTGGGATTGTTTTGGTGGAGGCTCTTGAGTAACAATAATTGTGGCAGATCAGAGTTTGCTCTGATACCAAAAAAATCGAGTGAAGTATTAAAATAAGGCTTTTGGATGAAACCTACCGGCCCAGTTTCAAATCACTCTCCTGCAATTATCAGCAGGCAAGGATTGACAACAAGAAGCTCTGGGGTCTAGATGCAAGCCCCAAAAGACAGAAAACAAAGAAATTATCGGTGTGGGATTTTCTCCTCCAACAAATCTGGTCAAGCATATTGAAATTTTAAATGAAAACCACAGTACATCAGTCCCCTGGCACCTACTCTTTTCACCTCCACTATGCTCATCAATTTTAATCGTGTCAAGAACAGAAAACCATAGTAGATGACTCTGGTCAACGGAATTCTGATCCAGTCATTACATTGAGTAAATTTGTTGTGTTCATGCATCAATTCAATAATCAAAAAGTAATAGAAACAACAAATTTATATATACCAAAGGAGGAATGGAAATAGAAGAGGGGGGAGGGGGAGGGGGATGAGGAAGAGATATGAATAGAACATACATATCATCATATAAGTATTTAAAAATTTGTTGCTTCTACTACTTTTTGACTATTAAATTGATACTTGAACAAAACAGATTTAGTCAATGCAGTGACTGGATCAAAATCATTTCACCGTGACCATGAAATAATCTATTTTATGAATAAAATATTAGTACTAATCAAAAGAGAACACTTCAAATAGACCACTTCTACCACACAAATAAACAAGATTTCTTCAGAATCATGAAAAATAAAAGAAGATGAACAAAGGAAATCATGTGGTACAATGCCAAAGAAAATTCTCACCTGTGTCAAATACTTGAATGCATCTACTACAGGAGTGATCATATCCCTGTAGGCCTCAATCTACACATCACAGATTAAGACATTAATTTAATTCTTATATAAAGTACTGAGCAGCAAGACAATTAAAAGAGGCTACTACCAAATGAAATAATACCTGATGAACAATTGTTCTAAGTACCGTCATTGGATTGGCATGAGCTAGTTTTGCAACCATCCGGCCCAGTTGCTTTAAATTTTCCTTTGCAAGCCTTTTCAAAATTCTTCTAGTGTCCAACTGTAAAGCAACATGGCATGGCAAATGACACTTGTAAGGCTCCAAGCTTGAAAGAAAAGACAAGAACTCAAATGAAAAAATAATTATTTATACCTTGGCTGTTTGCCTTGCAGACAAAACCATAGGAATCTGTTCATCATCTTTTTCCCATTCACCATATAAACGGTACCGCGCCTAAGCAAACAAGATTTATATACCAACATTCTCCACCACGCTTAATAAATCTTAAATGAAGAATCAAATAGCGTGGAAGTAAGGCCAACCTCATATGGAAGGAGATTCATTACTTCCCAGATCTCTTGGCCAACTGCTGGATTTGCAGGGATCAATTGTAAAGAAGGAAGTAGACATGTTCCTAGGGCTTCCTCTATCCTTGACCTAGCTTGTTTCAGGTGCAGACGGGGATCTCGATTCCCACCAATAACAATTTCAGGATTCAGTGCTCCATCACCATTACCTACATGCTCTAGAGCAGACAAGTAGTAGCCTCTCAACACTCTACATACCTATTCATGAAATACAAGAGATGGGCAATCACTATCAGCTCAAAGAGTCAGAAAAATATGAAAAATACAGTTATCATAACATCAGAATTAAAAATAAAAATAAAAATAAAGTACACCTTCTGAAGCAGTAGAGTATCACGGTATAGGTAAGGTCCAGCACAAGAAAGCATCTGAAATAGCTCACTAGGAAGATCAACAAAAGACCCACGAACTGATGAATTTGCCACATCCATAGCATCGATGCTGGCTCCTGAAGAAGACCCAAAGCTTTGGAAATGTGCTTGATGGACAATGTCATATGCCGAAGAGATTGATTTTTCAATAAGCCTGGATAGATTCAGAACAGGTTTATTAATGTTACCAATGTAGACACACTACCATTGCAAGCTAATGGTTACCAAAATCACACTAATAATGCTAAGTAATGCCCTAGTTATTAGATTGAATTCTTAAAATGCGCTTGAAATAACAAAGTAGCCACCCTTATGCCTAGGGCTGTCCAAACCCATTTGACGACCCAACCCACCCCAAAAAACCGACCGGATCCAATCTGACACCGGCTGACCCGACTACTCCGGCAGTTGGTAGCGGGTCTTCTCCACCAAAAACCAATTCCGGCAAGTCGATTTCGGTTTCCCTCCCCCCAAAACCCAAAAAACCTGAACTGTCCGACAAAAACCCAGATTCCGGCAAAAATTTTCCAGATCTCAGTGAAAAAAACCCAGATTTTGGCGATATTTCAAGTAAATCTGGTGAGATTTTGACCGGATTTGGCAAAATCTCATCAAATCCAGTGAGATTTCCGCCAGATCTGGCGAAATCTCATAGATTCTGATGAGATTTTTGCCGGATTTGGGTTTTTCTCACCGTTTTCTCGCAGTTTTCTCACCATTTTCTCAAATCTATGACGCCAACCGACCCGTCCGCCACCTGTTGAAGGTTTGATCTGCCCGACCCGTCTACTCCGGCGGTCGGCAGTGGGTGGGATTTTCTGCCACCCGATTCCGTTGGGTCAGTTCCGGGTTGGGCACAAACCTGACCCGGACCGACCCATGGACAGCCCTACTTATGCCTACTAGTGTATTTTGGTTCTTTTCTTTTTTTTTTTTTTTTTTGATAAGGGCCTACTTGTATGTTTTGTTAGCAGACAAGTATAGGAACTCAATAACAGAGACAGGTGTGAACTTAAATTCAAACAAAAATAATCCAAAATTCATATGTTAACTTTACCTAAACAAGCTGTTACAAATTTGAATGTGTTCCACTGGATTAAGGGGTGAGAGACGTCCAAATAGTATATGTGCATGGTACCTGGCAACATATAAGATATCTTTCAGATACATTACAAATAAATAGTAATAGGGCAACTTTACAAAAGGAAAAAAAAAATTGAAACATTGATTTGTAATAAACTAATTCCATACGTGCAAACAAGGGTTCTACCACCTTGCCCCTATACGTATTAAATGTATAAAAAACAGAACATCAATTAACCTTTACATTAAAAATACACAAAGATGTGATTATATCACTAAGCATATAACTTCCTAGCCCTGTGGAAAAGATGTAGACAACCCTTCGCATGTACTTTATAAAAAATAGAAGTACAACTGAGAGAACAAAAATATAAGCAATTTCCAAAGGAGAAAAGCTCCCAACCAAGACAAAAGGATAAAAGAAAGAAAGAAAAAAGAAAAGAAAACATAAACAATAACCATAGTCAACCATAGAAATCACCAGTTTATCAGTGACCTAAACATAAAGTTCTAATAAAAACAAACCTACCAGTCATCGACGCAAAGGAATCCTGTAAGCAAGCCTAACGTTTGGTTATTTTCAAGCTCTGGAAATCGTTCAACAACTGCCTCAGTTTCCATGTCTAACGCGGAAAAAAGATCTATTGTCACATCTCCTTGTTTCTCATCATCCATTAAATCTTTCCCAGTAGCGGCAAGATTTATCTTCCCGATCTTGTTGGCCTGCAAAAGGAGCGAAAGTCCATGTCCTCATAAAAAAGGCATAAGCATAATCTGAAATTTGAATTAAGGAAAACGGACTCCTAGCCATCTATCAAAGAAGCTTCTAAAGCCTCCACTACAACAACAGAGAAAATCCCTTGTAACTCAACTGGCAGCTCCTAGTGTTTTCAATGGCGACATCTATCCCTCCAACCCCAACTACTGAATTATCAACAAAAAAAAAAAATTCAAACAAGTGGGGAGGGGGTAATCATTCCCCTCTCCTCTCCTTCCCCACCTTCCCCTCTACTCTCCTCTTCCTCCAAAGTTCCAAACACAGAATAAGGGAAAATGACCATGAGCTATTTACCAAAGAAAATTCTAAAGACACCACTACAACAAGAGAGATACAAAAGACTCTCTAAACAGTAACAACATGTATCATGCAACAGCTTGCACAACCTCATAAGATTTCAATGAATTAGTAATCATCAATTACACTCAAAATTATATGACAGCAGATAGAAAGAAAGAACATATGACATTCAGCAGACAACACCAAAGGTGTAACCTCAATATATTCATGAAGACAACAGAAGTCCCCACCTCATCGGTAAAAATTATGCAGAAAAAATTTCATAATAACAAAGACTTCTACCTAAATTGGATAACAGAGTGAAACACCCATTGAGTAATTATGGTAGATCTACCTCATCAAGTCGCTTGGCACAAAAATCATTATAATGGTCAAATGCATAATCATCCTTGGGAAGTAAATGTGCATATCTGGAAAAAATAGGAAGGAAGACATGAACTAAATCCAATCAGAAAATAACCATAGCAGAAACAGCAATTCAAGGGAGAGAGGGAAAAATGGAGCAAATGACAATACAAAAGCACATATTTGACTTATCCAATAAACATGGCACTGTAAGCTGTAGCAAATAAGAAGGAAGACATGAATTAATTCCAGACTGCAACAGTTATTTTAACAAATAGAAGACATAAAATACTAGGCATTAGCAGAACACTAGAGTAACAGAACCAACTATAATATATTTATTTTGTTGTTAGTAGTTTTACATACACACCCAGTATGTTTTGAACCCACAAATGTCCATATTTTATGATATGTTATTTATGGTCAAATGTGTAGAATATTAAGCGTTCAGTGATCTAATAAAAGTAAACTATCACTGATGTTCTACTTTCAATCTAAGGCTTAATTGTTTGCATCAAGAAAATGTAGTAATAAACCACTGCAACGTTTTTACTCAAAGATTCCATGTTTAATTAAGTTCTAAAAATTATTAGATGCATCAGTCACAGAAACAATGCTGATGAACCAACATTTCACTCATTTGAGTTTTCAAAATTCTTGAGGAGAAACTGTAGAAAAACTCTAGTTCTATAATAATACGTCTCATGTTCTTTCTTTCACACATGGCTTATTCAAATAACTCCAGGAAGAAGTTAGATATCCCCTGAATAAAAAATGCAACCCACTCACCACCATTAAAAAAATTATACTCCAGAAACCTAATCATGCAGACCATAAAAAAATAAGAGAAAAAACACCATGTTGAGCTACTTATCAAAAAAATAATCAAAATGAATAAGTGCAAAAACATCAAATTGAACTACTTATCTAAAACAAAAACAAAAGGCACCAAATTGAACTGTGGTCATAGATGATAGAAATCATCTTAAAGTAACAAAATTTATAGTATAACTATATTACATGACCAGAAAGTTTGCACAAACCACTCACATGCTATCAAGATCAATAAACTCTTCCTTCACCAGCAAAGCTGCAAGCTTATACAGCCCAAATGGTACAGGACTATTTACTTCCATACGCTGATAATATTGAAATTTAAAACCAAGAATCTGTGAAGCATGAGACTGCAAAGAATGACAGAAGTATTAGTAAAATAAAGCTATTCAATTAGTATACTATAACTTGAAGACCAGTCAACCTACGACACATCCTCACCTTGGGAAAAATTGGAATCAGTTCCAGAAAGATCTTATTATCTGGCTGAAGTTCAAAACACTCCAAAACCTGACCAAACAGAAGCATTAAAAGTTAAACCCATAAATAAATCGTATACCAGCAAATTTAAAGCAAAAATTAAACAGAGCAATCTAAGCACAACTATAAGATAGCAGAAAAACATAAAGGATAAGTAGATGAAACTTACGATATCAAACGCACGATTGGGGTCTAGATCGAAATGTCCAATTAATGACTGCATGATATATTAAACAAAAAAAGTCAAATACAAGAATAAAGAGACAGAGGCTAACAATGAAGATAAAGTTAACAGGATTAAATAACAGAATAAGAAAGAGGGATAACAGTGAAGGAAAACTCAAAAAATAGATGAATAACAATGAAACTTAAAAACCTTAATAATGCCTATTGTTGCTGCTGATACATTTTGAGTTGAAGCTTCAGAATCTCGGCAAAGAAGGGTAACCTACAGATCCACAAGATAGTGAATACCCAATAACTTTTTTTATATATAATTAAAAATCTAATAACAAACTAATTACAATCTACTTACAATCTCTATCCATAAAGGTTAGACAAATAAAAATTTAAACAGACTCATGACGACAAATTGTTCTTCTACTATGCAATCATTCATAACCAATACATTCCACAAGAGCAGCTTATACGTGAATTAACAACAAAAGCAACGTAAATGTAAGAAAATCAAAATTGTGCTTAAATCTGAATTACTTTACCAAAGATTTCAATGAGTAGTTTAAGAATCCCTCCCCCTTCCATAGACACGAGGCACCACAAAGGATACCATTATCACTGGGCTATCACTTAAACCCAGATGCAACACTAGAAATTAAAGAACATAAAATAAAGTATAGATAACCTATCAGCACCTAAGATTGGCTGTAGTCAATACCAGAACCTTGGAAAAATTCTAGGAGAAATTTTATTATTCAATCAAATTTGTATCGTCGCTAAGGAGTACAATAATATGCTTATATAGAATACTAAAACTAAACCCTAATCCTAGTTGAATTAAGAAAGCCAATTTTTTTTTTTTTTGATAGGTAATCAAAGATTTATTTCATAAAAAGGACATCATGTTCACAATGGTGAAAACTCAGAACTTAAAACGAATACAAGTACCTCAGGAAGAGATACAAATAGAAAGAAGAAAGAAGAAATGGAAATGCATTGTGTAAAACCCCAAATTCTAC
Organism: Quercus robur; assembly: GCF_932294415.1. NCBI lineage: Eukaryota > Viridiplantae > Streptophyta > Magnoliopsida > Fagales > Fagaceae > Quercus > Quercus robur. Next base: position 30,931,996 of record NC_065536.1, on the reverse strand, counting down.
CCCCATTGAAATAAGGTCCCAACTAGTATAAGCTTCAAAAGATCTATTAATCTCACAATATCTTCAAAAGTACGATTATTACGCTCCCACCAAATTAACCACATCAAACAAGCTGGAATCATATTCCAAATATTAGAGGAATGCTTCCCCGGCCCATTCCACTAGCCAAAAAGAAGGGAGGCTACTATCATCGGCAACACCCACTAGATTCCAAATATCAAAAAAACTTCACTCCACAAGGCATAAGCAAAATTACAATGGAGTAGAAGATGATCCACAGTTTCCTCATCACACCGGCACATGCAACACCAATTAACCAATGGTAAACGCCTAAGAACTAGATTATCAATGGTAAGAATACTACCCCTAGCTGCTGTCCATAAAAAGAAAGACACCCTTTTAGGTACCTTTGTACTCCAAATGCACTTCAGGGAAAAGAGATAGAAGAAGAGCCATCCGGCTCAGCTAACAAGTTATAATAAGAGCGAACATCAAAGACACCAGAATGATTCAACTTCCAAGTCAACATATCATCTACCTCACCCCTTGGCATATTAGAATAAAGATGCTTAAGCAGAGAACATGCTCTCTCTACCTCCCATTCATGAAAAGCTCGACGGAAATGTAAATTCCAACTTCTATTACCCCCTTCTAAATTAGAATCAACCAAATCAGAAATCCAAGCTTCTTCTTTTTTTTGATAAGTAATAAAGATATGTATTCAAGAACACTACCTTATGTAGAAAAACATAAGGCAGAGGGAAAATTACAAAGAAAAAAAGATAAAGAACAAAGAAAAAAGAAAGGAAAAGATACTAATTACAAGGGAGAGAGCTAAGGAACATAGGAAGAGAATCACTAGAGGTGAGTCCCCAAGCTCTAGACCAGTCAAACAAAGAGCCATTGAAAGAAGCCAATAGCTAGTCATCCGAACTTTCCATGTCCTCAAACGTCCTCCGATTTCACTCCCTCCAAAGACACCACATTAAGCACAATGGAGCTAAATTCCAAATGCTAGACGAATGCTTTCCAAGCCAATTCCACCAACCAAAGAGAGTATCCGCAACCGATCTTGGAATCCGCTCAAGGAACTGCCCACTTCCGTCTTCTTCAGCAACCTGCTAAGAACCTCAATCACCAAGAGGAATAAGGGTGGAGATAAAGGATCCCCTTGACGGAGACCGTGAGAAATGCCAAAAAAAAAGCCCGTTGGAGAACCATTAACAAGAACTGAGAACCTAACTGTGGAAATGCAAGCCTTCATCCATCTCTGCCACCTCTCCCCCAAACCCATCCTCTCCATAAGGTAGAACAGAGCATTCCAATTCACATGATCATAAGCCTTCTCAATATCCAGCTTGACAATCACATTAGGAATCCCACTCTTAATTCTACTATCCAAACACTCATTTGCAATAAGGACAATGATTGAGTTGAGAATCTATCTCCCTCCAACAAAATAATTCTGAGTCAAAAACGAACTTATCCAGAACACCTTAGCCTATGTGCTAAAACCTTTGCCAGAAGCTTATACCCACAAGACTAATAGGGTGAAAGTCCTTGATACTAATAGCATTGACCTTTTTAGGGATCAAACAAAGAAACATGGCATTAAGAGATTTCTCAAAGATGCCATGTCTATGAAAATCTACAAAGAAAGCCATAACATCCATTTCCACTACACTCCAACATTTTTGGAAGAACCCCATAGTAAACCCATTAGACCCAGGGGCCTCATCTCCCTCAGCCTCCTTTAATGCCTTAAGAATCTCCTCCTTCTCAAAATCCCTCTCTAGTGAGAGCCTCTCAATCTCATCTAGACAATCAAATTTTAAGCCATCAATAGTAGGCCTCCAAGATTCCAGCCCCTGGTATAGTTTCTTAAAAAAATCCACCACATGATCTAGAACATCCGATTCGCCCTCTTACAACACGCCAATTTTTTAATTACAAAAATACCATTGACTCTTAGAAATTAAATAAGACTCTAATGTGGATATTCGGGGTGCTCTACCTTTATGTGTCATGTGGCTTATTGGGTAGAAAGTAACAATAGCACATTCAAAGGCACTTGCCCTCAGAACTAAATTATTATTATTATTTTGTACTTTGTATAATTGGATGGCAGCTTTAAGTAGCCATTCCTTCACTACTTGGATAAATCTTTGGACTTATGTACTTTTATTTCACTGTTTAACAACCCCAGTACACTTCCCCAGTATAGTGGCTGTGTTGATTTTCTCTTCTTCTTTTTTTTTTTTTTTTTTTTTTTTGGTAAGTACCAAAATTATATTATTAAAAAAGACTTCAAAGTATACAAAACAGCATCAGCCTATGAAATTACAAAGCTCAAGAAAAAATCTAACAAGGAATAACAAGAAAATAATTGAAGAGCTCTGGTCCAATCCAGAGTGTTGCTTTTCTCTTCTTTAGAATAAGATTTTCCAGTTACTGGTAAAAATACTACCAAGACCTAAAACAAAATTTGCTTGATGAATAAAAATGCAATTCTTAGAGCCTCCTACATCAGTCTTCCCTAATTAAAGAACTTGACAGTTGCAGATGCTCACACAGAAAACCTCAGCCCAAGTGGAAATCAATGGCTCACAAGCTCAGTCCAACAAAAACCAACGGTTTTCCTTGGGTTGGTGAGGATAAATCAAATCTCCGACAAACTCCTAGGCTTTTGCACTTGGAGATGAGGGTGAAACTGACAAGGTGCTCAAAAACAATCTTGCAACAATCAGTCACAACATGGGCTTGAAAGGGCGTTGAATTGGTATGGCTAAACTCTATGGGTCATTGATGCAAGAGGCAGTGAGAATGATTTATTATATTTTATTTTATTTTATGTATCAAGGGCAATTCTGTAATTTCTTAATATTCTGGAATGGACTGTGCTTATAGTCCATTGGGTCTTACTTTAGTTTATTTTAAGTTTGGTTATTTAGTTGGGCTTAGTAGTAAAAGACTAAGGAGTCCAAATCCAAGTCTCATTAGGGTTTTAAGAAATCCTAGTTCAAATAGGATTAGATATTAGACTTCTATTTAAAGAGTTGTAATGCTTTCTATTGGGATGATGAATATTTTTAGAATTTTTTTATTGATAGGTAAGAAAGAAAATATTATTAAAAAAGGAATAGAAGGAAAGAAACACAAAGCTCACAATAGTGAACAAAGAGCAAATGGAAACAAATAGGAACAAACAATCATTAAACTATTCTAAGAGACAAAAGAAAATCCATAAGAGCAAAAAAATCCGAGAGACCCCAATATTGAGACCAATCAAAGAGTCCGTTAGCACAAATCTAACAACTAAGCCAGAGAATTCTCAGTATCCTCAAAAGAACACCGATTACATTCAGTCCAAATAGTCCTCATCAAACAACCTAGAACCAAATTCCAAATATCGGAATTATGTTTCCCAAGCCAATGATAACAACAAAATAATAAGTCTGCAACTGAACCTGGCATGACCCAATCAATCCCAAACAACTGAAACATATAAATCCACACAGAATGAGCTACCAAGTAGAAAATCAGCAAGTGATCCACAGATTCCTCATTACAATAGCACATACAACAATAATTCACCAAAGGACAACCACAAAGCATAAGATTATCCAAAGTTAGAATCTGGTCATGAGCTGCTGTCTACATAAAGAATGCCACCCTTTTAGGAACTTTTACTTTCCAAATGCCCTTCCAAGGGAAAATAGAATGAGTTAAACTTTATTCAGCTGATAGTGAAGTCATCAGGAAGGGCATTTGGAAAGTAAAGGGTTTTACTCACTAAGCTGATAGGCCAAAAATCTTTAATATTCAGTGCATTATTTTTCTTGCGAAATAAAGATAGGAAAGAAGCCTTCAAAGACCGTTCAAACTTTGAGATCCTATGAAAATGATCAAAGAAGGCCATAACATCCTCTTCCACTACACTCTAGCATTTATGAAAAAAAGGCCATAGTGAGGTCATCAAGACTTGAGGCTTTATCACCCTCCATCTTTTGGAGGACCTATACCACATCCTCCTTAGAAAAATCCCTCTCAAGAGAAAGCTACTCAACCTCCTCAATGCTAGCAAACTCCAAACCATCCATAGTAGGACGCCATGTATCTGACTCCATGTACAAGCCCTTATAAAATTGAACCACCTGAGATCACCCCTCTTCCTCATCCTCATAAAGTACACCATCCACCTCTATACCTCTAATATGATTAGTTCTTTGATAAGGATTTTCCTACCTGGTGAGAGAAATGAGTATTATTGTCACCCTCCTTCACAAACAACACCCAAGACTTTTGTCTCCAAGAAATCTCCTCCAAAGAAGCTAAATGGGCAATATCACCTTTAATTTGAGTACGACGAGTTTGTTACTCATGCGAAAGACCCAACAAGTCCTCTCTAACATCCAAACCCTACAATTCAAATAAAAGGCTTTTCTTCCTAAACGCCAAATCCCCAAATTCCTCCTTATTCCAGTTTTTAAAATCATCTTTAGGAGCTTTTAATTTACGAGCTAGAATAAAGCTTGGAGAACCCAAAAAACAATACCCATTCCACCATTGCGGAACTCTCTCCACAAAACCCTCATCTTTCAACCAAATATTCTCAAACTTAAAGGCACATCGACCTTTATTGACACCACCAGCTACCACCAAAAGTGGACAGTGATCAGAAACTAGTCGAGAGAGCATCCTTTGTCATTACTATACAATTCTCTTGATATATTATCTTGCATTTATGATAATGTATGCTTACAGTAAATTTTTTTTCCCATTGCTTCACTGACGGTTATTCTATCTCCATTGCAGCATTTGAAGGAAGATATGAAGTCAAGTTACCTGGCCCAAGAACTTATATCGACTAACCGCTTAGCTCCTCAATCTTTGTAACTTTGTCAACTCTTCATGTTGTCATGTTAATCAATATTTGATGATTTCTATATCACATTGTGGTGGTTAACCTTATATTATTAGTTAATTAACTCGAATGACATATATGAATATGGTGTCTCTTCCTATGAAGATCCAAGGCAATCTAATTTGTAACTTTATTCAGTCCATGTAGATTAATATTGTAAAATCAAATTTTAGTTCACAAAAGAAATTGATTAATAGCTATGAAGCTTTCTTTATGGTTTGTGTGATGCGACCTTCTCCAAGGTGTGATGCCAAGGAACCCTAGGTGTGATGCTTAGGAAGTCTAGGTGTGATGCCTAGAATTTATTTATTTTCTTTAATTTTATTACTCACGGTTACTATTCACATCACTGTTCACAGCAATCCAATTCTTGATTTCACCTTTGTTTTCATTCCCAAACCCTATTAATCTTTGTCCCCTTTGGAGACCCTATAATCCCTATTATTTTCTAGCCTATTCCCCACCAAAACCTAACCCTAATTCTTCAAAACCCAAGCTATACCAGATCTGCCCCTGGTGTTCTAAATCAGATTTTGTTGTTTCCCCTTGTCCTAAGTCAGGCTTTTTTTTTTTTTTTTGATAAGTAATAAGAGTATTATTAATCAAACTGAAAAACAGAAGAAAGCAAATACAAGGTGTTCATGATGGTGAACACAAAGAAATGCAACAAACAAACAAACAGCAACAAACAAGAAGAAAATACTTAAAGTGCAATACTAAGAGAAGAAATAAACTCCAAGATAGTGGAACAATCCGAGAAGCCCCAACACCTAGACCAATCAAATAAAGTCTTTTGGCATAGAGCTTGTAATTGAACCAAGGATTTCTCGGTATCCTCAAAAGAGCGCCGATTTCTTTTTATCCAAACAATCCACATCAAACAGTCAGGAACCATATTACAAATGTCTGAATTAAATTTTCTCGGTATCCTCAAGCTTTTATTTTGATTGGGTCTTGGTGAATTTCTTAATGGGAGTTGGTTCATGACAATATGTTGTTTTTTTGGTTGTGAGATCGGTTGGGTATGCTAGCAGCAGGGTCAGGACATTGGATGGTGGCTGGGCTTTGAAATTTTTTTATTCTGTTTGCAGCCAAGGGGGTTGAGGTAAAAATATCACAAATGATACTATAAATAATTCATAGGCTAGGCAATCGGTAGCATGGGTGGTTTAGAAAATGTATATATATATATATACATTCTGAGTAGTGGCAAAGAGTGTATTTTCTGGTGTTACAGTTGTGTTTGGGACCCACAACAACACTTGAAAACCACCGATTGAATTTTTGCTCCCATACCAATAAAGATGCAAGATAAAACCAAAACTAATGCAAAAAAAATTAAGAGAAAAAAAATAAAATATAAATAACCTAGGAGTCAGCACTTAACCTTACTTGGAGTCAACACCAAGCAAGATATAAAGCTAGGAATCAGCACCTAGCGTTGGCTAGAGTCCACACCAGATCAATGGAAAATTTCCAAGAGAAATTTCATTTATCATTCAGACTTGTCTCGTCCCATACGAGTACAATAGTAAAGCTTACATGGAATAATAAAATTAAACCCTAATTCTAGCTGACTTAGAAAGCTAATCATTGAATTACAAAAACACCCTTGACTAGGAAATTAAATAAAATAATAATCACCTAATTTAATTATAAAAAAAATTAAATTGTAATAAAACAAAGATGTAAAACATAATATAACTCACTAAACAGTAAAATTGTGAAGGGGTAACAAATATCACTAATGATACTATAAATAATTCATGTGATATCATACCAGCTTGGCATAGCCCTCACTTTCTTCTCGAAGAAGGTTAAATTTTGTTTGCTGATAAAGAAGACGAGTATTTACTCTGACCTGAAATCAACAAAACAAAACAATTATGATTGGGATTGGTTTTCACTTAAAACTCACCCGCAGATGAAATTATCAGTGCATGTCATTGTTTCCACCAGTTCACATTTCATTATAAACTGCACATGTTGAAACAGTCTATCTCATTTATACTTCACCCCTTGGAAAAATGAAAAATTTTAAGAAAATAGATATGCTTCCCCATGTACATGCCATGTATTAGTCCCAATTACTTGGCATATAATAGTACCTCAGATCGGCCCTTAATTTTACACTAAACTGTTTAAAAAACACCCCATGTGATTGGTGCAATTCTTTTGCTTTTTAAAAAAACATATTTTTATCCAAAAAAAAAAAAGCGCTAACCAGATAAAGTTTTTTGAGCAGAAAAGGATGATGGCAGAGTGGCTGCAACCATCTTCCCCATCAGGACAAACAACCCCAAATGGGAAGGAAGATATTGCAAATGAACCAATTCACTCACAAAAGGAAGCCAATTGGGCTAAGTTGTGAGAAGCTGAATTTTAATATAATTTGTTATAACAAACACTACAACCAAGTAAACCAAATTAAAATTATCTTAACTTTTGACTATCCACTGTTATATTAAAATTGTGTACTAGAGTTAACACAGTTTTTTATTTGGGTTTTTATTTAATAAGTTATAATCAATTTTGTATACAAGGACAAAACTGTAATTTCAGAAATTCCTACAAGAAATTAATGGTATTTTCATGGTTTAGTGGAATCTAGGGAAAAAAATTGATAAATTAGTTGAGTCTAGAAAATTCTAGGAGATCCTAGGTATCTTTAGATTTTATTTTCTTTGAGCTCAAGTTAATCTTTAATTATGTTTTTAGTTTGCTAGTCAAACTAGGAATCCTAATACCACTAGTACAAGATCAAGTCCCGCTAGACATATCATGGTAATCAAAGGTAAGTCTTAAGATGCCAAGGTCTTGCATTGTCCAGACTTAAGGTGACAAAAAGACATTAGTTGGATTTATGAGACACCAAATTCCAAATATAGTTATTATACATATCTATACTACTATTTAAGAAGTTTTCCCTATTTAGATTCCTCATTTTTTAATTCAAAAATGCTCTTACACTCCTATATTTAAGTAAAGACAAAACTAAAAGACAATCCGGTAAAAATGCAACTTTAACTCCTACTAAAACATTGCCTAAAAAATAGGATAACTCTCCTGTTAATTTTTAAATTACTTTATCCACTTATAAATTAGATTCTCAAAATAAAAATTATATATAAAATAAAAACACAGGTTTTTTTTTTTTTTCAAAAAAAGAAAAAAGCCTCATCGCACGCGCAAAGCGTGTGTAATGAGGCTAGTAGGACTTAAATCATATGTATCTCACGTATTGATATATTATAAAATAATAATAATATATATGTGTGTGTATTATAATCATCTCTATGTTAATTGGGGGAGGGAAGAAGCGAAAAAAAAATGGAGGGGAAAGGAAAGAAGTTGTACTCCAAAGTGTTTGGTTTATAAGAAGAAAAATAAAAGAAAATAGCTTTTTGTTGGGCCCCACCATTAAAACCCTTTCTTCTCTCCCTCTTATTCCTCTGAAAGTGGGAGGAAAGAAATTGGTGGAGCAAGGAGGAAATAAATCCATAAATCCCTCCATTTCCTTTCCTCTACCCCAATTCATCTCAATCAAACAATAAATTGGCTCTCTTTTCTATCATCTTCTTTCCTTTATCTCCTACTTCCCTCAAACCATATCATCTTTTGACAAGAGTTGCATGAATAAATTAGCTCTATTAATTGATTTCAAGATAGGCTTAACATGGTTTAGGCATTATTGATTATTCTAACGATAGGTTTTACAACAAGCTTCTATAAATTAAGTAATCTAACATTAGGTTACAGCAAGCTTCTGCAAATTAACAATCTAACAATAAGTTCTCCAACAAACTTCTATAAATAATTGATCTACCAATAGGTTTTACAGCAAGCTTCTTAAAACAAAGAAAACTGAGGCTCTCACCTTAGCAAATTTTTTTTTACATGGTTTCCTTACCACGCCCGGAACCTAAAGGAGTATCCAGCTCAACCCCCCCCCCCCCCTTTTTCTTGTTTTGATAAGTAATTAACTTCATTGAAAAATATATTAAAGAATACAAGGCACACAGGCAGTGTGCTATAGGAACAACAAAAAATCTAAACTAACTAGCAGTGTACTATAGTATCTAGCTCACCTTTGACTACTATGATATATATTTTTCTTCAATGCACTCAAAGAGGAAATGGAGTTAATTAATATAAATATTGAGTGTTCCTGCACACTGATGCATGTTGGCCTTTGTGTATTGTTTTCTCCTTTTTCTCTTCTCTATTTTTTTTTTTTTTTTTGATAAGTAATAAAGATTCATTGATAATAAAAAGAAAGAGACACCCAAGTACACAGGGAGTATACAGGGGTGAAGAAATCAAGAACGAACATTACAAAAATCAAGTAAATACAAAATAGAAGAAGAAGGATGGTTCCTCCACACAAAGAACCAGTCCAATAAAGTTCTGAAAAATAGAAGCTTGAGGTTAGGCATGGAACGCTCAATGTCTTCAAAACACCTACTATTTCTCTCCTTCCAAATGCACCACATCAAACAATGAGGAACAACCATCCATATATCTCCATTACGATGGCGACCAAATCGACCTTGCCAGCAAGCAAATAGCCCAACGACAGACATTGGCATAACCCAATAAACTCCAAATAAACCAAACACCATATCCCACAACTCCAAAGCAAACAGGCAATGAAGGAAAAGATGGTCAACAATTTAACAATTACACTTGCACATATAACACCATTCCAAAATGCAAACCTTTCTTTTCCTTAAATTGTCAATTGTCAGACATTTCCCCAAGGCAGCGGTCCAAACAAAGAAAACCACTCTCGAGGGAATCTTCTGCTTCCAAATGCTTTTCCAAGGGAAAAACTGCTCACTATGGCCAACTAAAAGATGACAGTATGCACTAACCGTGAACTCCTTACTCTTACAAGGCAGCCAAAATCTCTTATCCTCCCCAATCCCCCTTACAGGAGTGCTATAAATGGTATTGATAACGCTCCTAAAAGCTTCCAATTCCCAATTATGCACATCCCTACAAAAATGTATCTCCCAATGGAGGACACCATTGGTGTACCTCATCAGATCCGCCACACTAGCCTCTTTTCTATGACAAATCCTAAATAATTTCGGATAGCGGTCAGCGAGAGAAGAAGAACTACACCAACTATCTAGCCAAAACTGCACTTTTGATCCATCTCCAATTTCATACAGAATAAACCGAGATAAAGAGTGCCACCCCCTTCTAATATTTTTCCACAAACTGACTCCATAAGGACCAGAGGAAGAGCTAGAACACCAACCACACCAATCACAACCATACTTCACCTCTATCACTTGACGCCATAGAGCATCCCTTTCTTGCCCAAATCTCCATAACCACTTCCCTAATTAAGCTACATTGAAAGTTCTCAGGTTCCTAATCCCCAACCCACCTGAAGCAAGCGGAGTACACACCATAGACCAATCAACCAGATGAAATTTAGGCTCATCTCCTAGGCCACCCCACAAAAAATCCCGCTGAAGTCTAGCAATTCGGTTGGCCACCAAAGCAAGAATAGGGAATAAAGAAATAAAGTAAGTAGGAAGATTTGAGAGAATGCTTTTAATTAAAGTGACTCTACCTCCCTTGGATAAATATAATTTTTTCCAACCTGCTAATTTTCTTTCCATCTTCTCTAGAATTGGGTTCCAAATTGACTTGTCCTTAAATTTTGCCCCCAAAGGAAGACCCAAATATTTCATGGGGAGAGACCCTTGCTTGCAGCCTAAGACAGCCACCAAAAGATCCATGTTATGAATTGCTCCCACAGCTACCAGCTCAGACTTACCCAAATTTACCTTCAAACCAGACACAGCCTCAAACCAAATGAGCACCATACGGAGAATCAGCATTTGATCAATATTAGCATCACAAAAAATTAGAGTATCATCAGCGAAAAGGAGATGGGAAACCATCAAAGATCTTCCAGCAGAAACACCTACATTAAAACCTGACAAACAACCTTCATGGACAGCCTTACCCAACATTTTACCGATGGCTTCCATAACCAACACAAATAACAAACGAGACAAAAGATCTCCTTGCCGCAACCCCCTTGAACTTCCAAAAAACCCATGGGGAGTACCATTAATAAGGATAGAAAAACGAACCATAGATAAACAAAAAGAAATCCATTGCCTCCACTTATCAGAAAATCCACAACACTCAAGCACCTGAGTAAGAAATCCCCAATTCCCATGATCAAAGGCTTTCTCAATGTCCAATTTATATAACAACCCTGGCTGACCAAACTTCAATCTACTATCAAGACATTTGTTAGCAATAAGAACGAAGTCAAGAATCTGCCTATTTAGAACAAAGGCATTCTGAGGAGCTAAGATGATCTCTCCTAAAACCATGCGAAGACGAATAGCCAAAACTTTAGCAAGAATTTTATAAACCCCCCCCCCCCCAACAAGGCTAATAGGCCGAAAGTCCTTTACTTCCACCACAGCAGCTTTTTCAGGAATGAGAGCAATGAAAGTTGCATTCAAACTTTTTTCAAACTGACCTGTAACATGAAAATGGTGGAACACAGCCATGATGTCTGATTTGAGAGTCCCCCAACAAGCTTGAAAGAAAGCCATCAGAAAACCGTCAGGCCCAGGAGATTTATCCCCATTAAACTCCCTGATGACTTCAAAAATCTCAGCTTCCTCAAAAGGTCTCTCTAACCAAACCACATTATCCCCTGAAATCCTAGGAAAATCCAATACATCTGGGAAAGGATGCTGCACTTGCTGCTCAGAGTATAGGTTCATATAGAAATGTTCAATATGGTCAGCAATCCTATCTTGGTTGGAAGACAAAGCCCCATCAATCATAAGGTCTTCAATACAATTATTTCTTCTATTAGAATTAGCCATCCTAAGAAAAAACCTCGTATTGGAGTCGCCCTCCTTTATATACAACACACTAGATTTTTGTCTCCAGCTAATCTCCTCTAACAAGGCTGCCTTCTCAAGTTCAGTACGCAAGGTTGTTTTTTCCAATTTTTCCTCCTCCATTAGAGGATGATAGTCCTCTTTTAAATCTAAAACATTCAGCTTACTCCATAAAAGCTGTTTCTTGGCTGCAATATTGCCAAAATCTATTTTGTTCCACTTCTTTAGATCTGATTTTAGAGCAGTCAACTTCTTGGCAAGAATGTAACTAGAAGTCCCTTGAAAGTGGTAATTCTCCCACCAGGACTTCACCTTATCTAAAAACCCCTCCGCCTTCAACCACATATTCTCAAAGCAAAAAGGAATTCTCCCTCTTTGATGACTCCCACTCTCCAAAAGAATCGGGAAGTGATCAGATAACACTCTAGGAAGCCTTTTTTGGGAGAAATGAGTGAAGTATTCTACCAAAACCGGAGAGAAGAGAAACTGATCTATTCTAGAGGCTGAGGTGGAGTTAGACCATGAGAAAAGACCTCCCTCCAAAGGAATATCCATTAGCCCATGAAGAGATATAAAATCTGAAAAGTCATACATGCAGCGAGTAAATCTTCCCGCCCCTAACCTCTCTGGAGGAAAACGGATAACATTAAAATCACCTCCCAAACACTAAGGCAAATTCCACCAACTGTTCAAGCCTGCCAATTCCTCCCACATAAATTGACACTTACTGTTCAAATTTGGACCATAAATACCAGTGAAAGCCCACTCAAATTGGACACTGACGTTTTTGAACTAACACGAAATCGAAAAATGTCCCACTACTTCCTCTATCTTTTCAACCACCCTTCTGTCCCACATGAGCAGAATTCCACCAGAAGCACCCTCAGAACCCAAATATAACCAATCTATGTAAGGACAACTCCATATACTTCTAACAAGTCCTCTTGTAACCCATTCCAATTTTGTCTCTTGCAGACAAACGATATCAGCCCTCCAAGAACGTAAAAAATTACAAACCTTGAGCCGTTTTTCCTTCTCATTCAAACCTCTAACATTCCAAGATAAAATCTTCAAATTCATTGGGAAATAATTAGAGCCCTTTCCTTACCATTACCAAAGAGCCTTGAGGAAGCTGAACCATAATTAATGGAGCTAAATAAACCCCTCAATTCCCTTATTCCTTTCCTCCCTGAGCTCTTCACGGCTTGTTCAGTTTTTTCCTTAATAGCCCTCTGCTGTAACTCAGCTTCAACAGCCAACAGGAATTTGGTTGCTGGCTCTTCCAAACCTTTGAGGGATGTCCCAAGAAAATCATCAAAACCACTGAATTTTTCCTGAAACCATTCTGAGTAATTGTCCTTACCCAGCAATTTCTCCACATCCCGAGTTGCTGACCCTTCAGAATTATCATTGCCGTCCCTAGGCAAAGACAAAGCCAGTGGTTCGACGTTTAGAGGTGGTGAAGAATCAGTAAACTGAAAAGCATCCTCAAAACAAAAATCAGAAGCCCAATCCTCCGCAAAACCATCAACCCCTTTTTCTAGTTCAGAATTACTCTCCTTAGATTCCGATGACACCCCAGTACCATCGCCAACTGGTTCGAGTTGCCCACTCCGACAGCGACATCTCCCGATGGCAAAGAAATATGAATCGGGACTGCCACCCTCTTCCCATCCCATAATTCAAGAACCCACTGCTCAGAATTCCCCCATTTCTTGATGACGTTGTCTGTGTGCTCATGGATGATCCGTTGGACGTCACGTTGCAAGGCCACATCACCATTAGAACACAAGGACTCATCCACAGAAGCATCGGAACACAGAGACTCCGTCACAAAGGCATCAGAGTTGTCGAGCACTGAGAGAAATTCCACAGTACATGCCGGTTCCAAGTGGGTCAGCAAATGCTTAGCGCCGGCCTTATCGCTACCAGCTTTTGATGATTCCGATGAGATTAGGTGAGAGAGATTGACTTTCGAGGAGTATTTAGAGTGTGGGAGTGTCTGATATTGTGTCAAAGAGGGTTGGGAGGAGGCATCAGAGTTGTCAAGCACTGAGAGAAATACCTCAGTGCATGCCAGTTTCAAGTGGGTCAGTGAATGCTTAGCGTCGGCCTTATCGCTACCAGTTTTTGATGATTCCAATGAGATTAGGTGAGAGAGATTGACTTGCAAGGAGTATTTAGAGTGTGGGAGTGTCTGATATTGTGTCAAAGAGGGCTGGGAGGAGTATTTAGAGTGTGGGTAGGTCTGATATTGTGTCAAAGAGGGCTGGGAGGGTTTGGGCTTCCATTTAAAAACAGGTTTTTGTTTGGGCTTAAAAAAGTCGAAGGGCTTTGGGTTAGGAATTTGGCCAGCCGAAGGGACAAGTTTATGTTTGGGCTTATTAAAATCAATGGGCTTTGGGTTTGAGGCTTGGCCAACTGAAGGGTCCACCTCAATAACTTTGGACCAGCTAATCCCCCACTTACCATGAGGCCCACGTTCCAACCTAATAAAGAGGTCCAAATTCACCCCACCTTCAATACCATCTGAAAAGACAGGCGAGATCTTCACCTCAATCTGAGCATTCCCCTTCCCAAGGCTGCTCTAAGCATTCTCCTTCCCAAGGCTGCTCGCGCGAGAATCCAGGATCTGAAACCTAGGATTTGCTGAGTTTGAAATTCGAGTATCCAACGTTAAATGTTTTCCTTTGTGACCTCCGGTGCCATCATTCTGGCTGCTCTCCGCCACTACCTGCCTGTGGGTTTTGGATTCAGTTCATCGACCTTGCACCACCGCTGCCACAAAAGATTTGGAGGCTTTATATTCAGACCCAGGTAAAAGCTTTGGGGGCAGATTAATGGCAGGAGTCCCCGGAGCTAAAGCCTTCCTCAAGTGAAAACCAAATCCTCTCCAACCACAACCCAAATTTCCTTCCGGTACTGCTATGAAACCTTTCCCACAGCCACGTAAAAATTCTGAAATCATAAGAAAAGAGCCATGTGCGTTGTAACCCAATTGTAGAATAAAAACCGTCTCTCCATCTCTAACAGTTCGCGCAAAGTGTCCAGGGGGTTCAGTGGAAATAAAGTCTTCCAACATAGATAACAATCTCTTAGCACTCTCTTTGCCCATGAACACTGATCGTAAAGAATTTCTGCCTCTCTCAAAAATACGTAAAGAGAAAAAAGTACCCCCTTCTTCAACAGAAAATTCAAAAGATTTTGACTCTACGAAGAAAAAGGAAGAACCACCCATGACAAAGAAAAAAAAGAAACAAAGAAGAAAGAAGAAACTTTATGGCTGATTCAAGGTAGCCAGGCCCCAGGCCTTCTCTATTATTCTAACTTTTTGGTGGTACTATTCACAGATACCATTCATAAAGCCCCTGAACACCATAAAATCCTCATTTTTCCTTCTTCCCTTACAACCCCAAATCTAGCTTTCTTTTACCTATCAAAACCCTAGGACCCCACATATTTTCTTCTACCAAATAGCCATCAAATAACTAATCAAAACTACATTTTAATTCTTAACACAACCCCATAACCCTTATTTCAGCAATTCTACCTAGGGCTCAAATCTACCTCCCAATAAGAACGGAGATTGTATGCAATGGAAGTTGACAAAGAATGGGAATTTTGATATCCGATCGTTTTACAATAAGTTGAGAAGCCCCTTGCCCATTATTTTTCCTTGGAAAGGTGTTTGGAAGATTAAGGCTCTTTGGCGTGTTTCCTTCTTTGTGTGGACTGCTGTATGGGATAGGATCCTTACAGGTGATAATTTGAGGGGTAGAGGGATGGATTTTGCCAACTGGTGTATCATGTGCCGTAGTAATGGGGAGACGGTGGATCATTTGTTACTACATTGTGGTAAGGCTTATCAATTGAGGAGTTTGGTGTTTAGATCTTTTGGGTTTTCTTGGGTCTTGCCAAGATCGGTTGCGGATACTCTATTTGGTTGGTGGAATTGGCTTGAAAAGCATTTGTCTAGCATTTGGAATTTAGCTCCTTTATGCTTGATGTGGTGTCTTTGGAGGGAGCGAAATAGGAGGACGTTTGAGGACATGGAAAGTTCAGATGACCAGCTATTGGCTTCTTTCAATGGCTCTTTGTTTGACTGGTCTAGGGCTTGGGGACTCACCTCTAGTGATTCTCTCCCTATGTTCCTTAGCTCTCTCCTGTGTAATTAGAATCTTTTCCTTTCTTTTTTCTCCTCTCTCTCTTTTCCCTTTGTATTTTTCTCTTTGTGTTATGTTTTTCTGCATAAGGTAGTGTTCTTGAATATATATCTTTATTACTTATCAAAAATAAAAATAAAAAACCCTAGATCCACGAATTCTTCAAATTTCAGCAATTCTAAACCCTAGATCCACGAATTCTCCAAATGCTAAACCCACCACAAGCACACGTAGACAAAATTTCCCAATTTGCCTACATCACCATTATATCAACAGTTTAGAGTTACACTAAGGTATTTAGCAAGGGAATTAAAAAAAATTTAGGAGAAATTACACTTTACCACCCTAAACTATACCCTCAATTACACTTCGCACCATAAACTTTTAGAATACACGGTTTGCATCCTAAACTATAGTCCGTGTTACACATTGCACCCCACTCTCAATTTTATTGTTATCTCAAATGACACCATGTGAAAAGACTCAATTGCTCCTCTTCTCAATCTCTTAAAAATAAAGAGAAATTACACTTTACCACCCTAAACTATACTTCCAATTATACTTTGCACTCTAAACTTTAGTTGTTCGTCCAAGACAATGGCAAATTGACAAGAAGTTACAAGTGTAACATAGGTTATAGTTTAGGGTGCAAACCATGCATTCTAAAAGTTTAGGGTGCAAAGTATAATTTAGGGTATAGTTTAGGGTGGTAAAATATAATTACCCCAAAATTTTTTTTTTTTTTTTTTTGATAGGTAAGAAAGTAATATTATTAAAAGAAAAGAATAAAGATACACAAAGTTCATGGTAGTGAACAAAGAACAACATAGCAACAAAAAGAAATAAAGGAATCAAAATCCCAAAATTTTAAGTTATCAAAAAACTCCAAAATAAAAAAAGGGTTTTCAAACAACATCATTTGTAATAGCGATGATGATAATTATGAATTATCACATATTACATGTTGTAATGATCATAATACAAGAGTAATAATTTGTGCTTGTTAACATTTTGGACTATGCCACCATACGAGTATGTAGCTACAAAACCATGATCAACTTACCTCTTTGTTCTTCAAGTCCTGAGCCTTTATCTTGATCATTTCAGCTTCCCATAGAAATTCTTCCTACAACAAATGGAACATATATTTAAGTGTTTTATTTCTTCCCTGTTATCGATAGAGAGGTCTCAAAGCAACATACTAGAAGCCAAAACCAGATAACCAACAAGAAAAACTAAAAAATCAAAATATGAATAATGATATCATTAATAATAATCATCATAATCACCTCACAACGCTCTTGGAAAAGCCTCAAAGGAACCAGTGCAGAATCTGCCATCCATTTTGCCTAAAAAGAAGAAAATGAAAACTATTATAAAAAATGAGAAACAAAAAAATTTGAATCATATGAAAGAAAAAGAAACATAAAGAGACATGACTTGTCTTGCATGTTTATGAATAATAAATACTTTTTTTATTTTTTATAATTCAATAGTTTGGGAGGATTTGAACCCTGGATGTCTCTATTGGAAACACTAAGAAGTGACAACCAGTTGAGCTTACAAGGCTCTTGGCATAAATAATCAATACTTTGGATGTAACATGTTTGTAAAACTATGATGTGCAAGTGAAGGAAATTAAAGCAATAGATAGGGGAGGATAAGATGGGCCGGACCAAAAAAAGGGCTTCAAGGATGGTACTTTTTACCAACTTCTATGTGTCCCTGCAAGCACCAGTGATCAGTGTTTCCCTTGGAAAATCATTTGGAGATCAAAGGCCCCGTTAAGAGTAGCCTTTTTCATATGGACTGTGGCTTTGGATAAGATTCTGACAATTGACAACTTAAGGTTAAGGAAGATAAGGATTACAAATTGGTGTTATATGTGCAAATGTAATGGTGAATTTGTTGATCACCTTTTGCTACATTGCTCTATTGCTTCAAACTTATGGTCCATGATATTGGGTTTGTTTAGAGTTCATTGGATGATGTCAAAATCTGTTGTTGAGCTTTTAGCTTTTTGGCAAGGACAGTTTGGTCGTCATCAGAATAGTCATATTTAGATGATTATTCCCCATTGCTTGATGTTGTGCATTTGGAGGGAGACGAATAGCAGGAGTTTTGAAGAAATCGAAAGTTCTATGCCTAATCTAAAGTTATTCTTTTTTTGAACTTTATTGGATTGGTTGTCAGCCATGAGGAACCTTTACTTTCTAATGTTGATTTATTAGATTTATGTAACTTTTGTAACTTATTGTTTACTCCTACATACTTCTCGTATACTTGGGTGACTCGTTTTTTATGATTTATATAATTTTATTACTTATCACATAAAAAAGGACATTAAAGCAGCACGACTCCAAAGAAAACAATAGTAAAGCTTTCTGGCATGTTTATGAATAATCAATAATTTATAAATAACATGTTTGTAAGGCTATGATGTACAAGTGAAGAACATTAAAGTAGCATGACTCCAAAGAAAACAACACAAAAACTAAAAGCTCTAAGTTGGTCCTATGTTTGAAAGAAGGGAAAGTGGAAGGGTGGAAAGGGGGAGTAAGGGGAGCCCACGGAAACACTATCCACTAATTGGTTCAATGAATAGAGAAGGGAAAGGATAAGAGGAGGTATGAGATCCCATTTGCCCACCAAATTCTAATCCAACCAAAGGTGGATAGATTGGAGGAAGTAAAGAGATGCTTTTGAATGCTTTCCCTCCCTAAATACCACTAAAACCAAGACAAACAACCCAAATGGGAAGGAAGAGGTTGCAAGTGCATTGGCTCAATTGCAATCTCTGGCAAGTCTCACCATAATCGCTGACAAGTAGGAGCACAGCATGAACATTGCCAAGGGGATAAATCCCCAGGTCCAAATGGCTTCACTATGGCTTTTTTTCAGCACTATTGGAGGGTGGTTGCGATAGATGTGTTTGCTGTTTTTGAGGAATTTCATTAATACTTTAAGTTCAAAAAATCCCTTAATTCCTCATTTATAGCATTAATCCCCAAGAAACATAATGCTATAAATGTTAGAGATTTTAGACCTATCAATTTGATTGAAAGTGTTAATAAAATTGTGGCTAAGGTGTTGGCAGACAAATTGAAAGAAGCGTTGGATAAACTTATTTCTGCATCACAAAATGCATGCATCGATGAGAGGCAGATTCTGGATTCAGTGCTCATTGCCAATGAGTGCTTGGATAGCAAAATCAAAAGTCACATTCCTAGCATAGTCTATAAGTTAGATATAGGAAAGGGTTTTGACCATGTTAATTGGGAGCTTCTTCTTTATTTATCGGAGAGGATGGGGTTCGGTGAAAAGTGGAGAGGGAGGATTTGTACATGTATCGCCACAGTACAATTTTCTGTTTTGGTTAATGGGTCTCCCTGTGGTTGTTTTGGCTCTTCTAGGGGTTCAAGGCAAGGGGATCCTTCATCTCCTTTGCTCTTCATCCTTGTCATGGAAGTTTTCAGTAGAATGCTACAGAAGATAGAGGAGGACAAACCTATTAAAGGTTTTAAGGTGGGAAATTATATTGCTGATGGATTGTCTGTCTCACATCTTTTATTTGCTGATGACATCATTCTTTTTTGTGATGCCAACACTGAACAAATTTTGTACATTCGTTTGTTACTAACTTGTTTTGAGGCAGTGACTAGGTTGCGAGTTAATTTGGGAAAATGTGAGATGGTACCCGTGGGTGAGGAGGAGAATATACATGAATTGGCAAATCTTTTTTATTGCAAGGTGGGATCTTTGCCCATGAATTGTCTTGGCATGCCATTAGGGGCTTCTTCTAAATCAACAGCAATTTGGAATCCTATTTTGGAGAGATTTGAACGTCATTTATCTGGTTGGAAAAGGATGTACTTATCTAAAGGGGGAAGGTTGACATTATTGAAGAGCACGATTTCAAGCTTGCCTATATATTATTTATCTTTATTCACCATTCCCACTTGAGTGGAAAATAGAATAGAGAGGTTACAGAGGAATTTTTGTGGGATTGTGGGGTTGTTTAGGAGAGGAGTTCAAGCACCACTTGGTGGAATGGGATAAGGTATGCACTCCTTTGGCTTATGGGGGGTTTGGGATTTGAAAACTTACCACTTTCAATCAATCTTTGTTGGGAAAGAGGCTATGAAGGTTTGGGTTGGAGGTATACAAATTGTGGAGACAGGTTGTTACTGTAAAATATGGAGAGGAATGGGGCGGATGGTTATCAAAACCTGTTAGGCACTCATGGTTGTGGGTTATGGAGGAGCATTAGAATGAAGGGGAATCATTTCTTACAGTGAATTTGGTTTGTTGTGGATTCTAGTAGTCGAATTTGATTCTAGCATGATAATTGGTGTGGGGATCAACCGTGAAAACTGATGTTTCCTGTATTGTTTGAAATTGTCATGGATAAGAATGCTTCTGTGGAATCATTATCAGAGAGACAGGTGGAAGGGCAAAGTAGGAATTGGCATGTGGATTTCATAAAAAAAAATTTAACAATTGGGAGATTGATGAGGTGGCTTCATTTTTCCATTTGTTAGACTCTTATACTCCCCTTAGGGAGGGGAATGATAAGATGATACAAAAGTTAAAAAGTAATGGGGAGTTCACTATGAGATCTTTTTATGGGAAATTGCAAGGCTCAACCCCTATGCATTTTCCTTGGAAGGCCATATGGAGGACCAAGGCACCTCAGACAATTTCTTTCTTTGTGTGAACAACAGCTCGGGACAAAGATTCTCACCAATGAGAATCTCATCAAGATAGGCTTTTCAATGGTGAGTAGGTGTTGTATGAGTAGCATGGCTTTCAAGTTATGGAGTTTTATTTTTAGGATGTTTGGGGTTTAGTGGGTTTTACCGAAAAAGGTTCTTGATTTATTATTTGGGTAGCAATGTCGTGGACCAAATTCAGATATCTGGAATCTTATCCCTTTATGTTTGATGTGAACTATATGGAGGGAACAAAATCAGCACATTTTTTAAGATATGGAGTTCACGTCTTCTCAAAAACAAGCATCCTTCATTAATTCTCTTTATAAGTGGTCTTTTGTATCGGGTCTTACTGAAAATAACTCTATTCACTCCATCACAGAGTCAACTCATATGTAGATATTATCCTATTGTAATTCTTTAGGCTACTTCATGTTTATTTTCATGATGTAGCCTCTTTTCAATAATAATATTATTATTACCTATCCAAAAAAAAAAAAAAACGATCCGATACTTTTAGTTAGTATTTTTTTTTTTTTTAGTTACCAAGTTTAAAAGATCAAAACCTTCCATCTTCTATGAATCGTCAGACATCTTCAATGTGTTTTCTTGACATTGACTTAACAATCTGTTTGTGAACAAATTTGTAATTTTGGCAGAGATTTGACTATTATATAAATTGTGACCAATCGCAATTTCGATGCAATTTCTGATGTCAGTTAGCCATAAAATTATGCCTCTACCTTTCCTACCTCTGTTTTTTCTTTCCCTCCTACCAAACACAAGAAAGGATAAAAAAATCTTTTTCCTTCACCTTTCCTACCCTTCACTGTCAACCCTTCTTTTCAATTTTCCAACCTTTCAACCAAAATAGTGCAGAGCCAAAAGGAAACATAATGTCTGTTTGCCTATTTATTTTCAGGCAAAAGGAAACCCTTCTTTTCAGTTTTTATTGTCTGTTTGCCTGTTTATTTTTGTTATTTCAATCTTTTGGAAGGAAAAGATACCAAACACAGTGGACCATTGGACTTATTCCCCTTCCTTCACCTCTTATTCCAAATGATTAAAACCCCCAGATTCATTTCAACTTAAAAAGGCTAAAGGCCAATATCACAAGCTATTCATGATACTGGAAAAAATGAATCATCACAGGTATATGCCACAGCATAAGCAAATAATTACAACCCACATCAGTAAAAGAACCACAAAATAGATACCAATAATGCCAAACCTCTATTTTACGAAAATAATAACAATAAACAGCTTCCAGAAAACATAGCAAGCACCCAAATCAAAGTCCTACCAATAATACTGTACACATTAAAATGCAATTTACAAATAAGTCAACATAGCATTAGAAATATTACAAAGCAACAATAATTTACGAGTCTCAACACAAAATTCAAATACCACAAAGCATTTTTTTTATTACACTTACCAATTTAGTGAGACGAGAACGGTACTCCCCAGGCATTGCAATCTGAAGACAAAATGAATGAATACATGTAAGGAAAAGCTTGTCGACTAGCATCAAATATATAAAGTAGCAGGTCAATAGTAGAACAAATAAAACCAAGCAATAGAGCAAAACCATGCATAATGGTGTATAACCTTATAGGCAAAAAGGGGTAACACCAAACGCCACAAAGCTGAAACAGGTAATTAAGGAAAAACTCATTGACCAAATTTATCAAAATAGAAACCAAAGAAAATCCTTCTCTTTTATTTTTTATCAAATCCTACTTCATGATACTCACTTTGTAAAATATACATCCCCCTTCGTTAGTTTATATATTTTCATTCATTTCCTAAACTATGCAATAATAATGCATTAAATCCATGCTTTCCTGCACATTATTTTGACAATATAAATATAAAGAGTTTAAACAACTTTCCTGTTAATTTTTTTTTAATAGACATATACAACTTACAATAGAGGATTGAACCCATGACCTCATGCTTCACTCCTTATTTATTGGGAGAGGAGATGCCATTGACTACAAAAATCATGGGCCTATTTGACTACAAAAATCATGGGCCTATTTGACTACAAAAATCATGGGCCTATTTGGGCTGTAAATGTTCTGAGAAAACAATTAAATTTTAAATTATTATACAAAGTATAGAAAACTCAAGTTGCTCTTAACATCTAAGCAAACAAGATGCACTTCCTAAAAGAGCTACATTTAAATAAAAGGAAGAGCCTTCTTCCATTGTTCATAGACAAGGAATACAATTGGCTCGGCAGGGTTTTAGGATTATGTATATAGAACACAACCACCACCACCCCAACAGTCCATATCCTTATTTTTTTCTATCAAATATTTCTCCTTTGTGCCCCAGATATTCTTCTCCTGTTCTTCCTTGCTTCACTAACATACCACGTTGATACTTGTCGAGAAGTAGATTTCCTGTACTAATGTTTGTGCCCCCAAAGCTACAGCTCACACATACTCTCTGACTAAATTATCATCCCAAGCAATTAGCCTCACCTCTAACAGGAAATCCTCCATGCAAATATTTTTCAATTGAATAACCTAAACATTTTTCAACAACAAAGTCCATTGCACAAGATAATTTCTTAGAAAAGTGCCAAGATTATCCATAAATGAATTAGGAAGATTGCTGAACCAATATTTTACCATTTCAATGTAGAAAAAGTAACCATTGCATCACTCAAATAAATTATGGTGCGCTTGCATACAAAAAATGTGAAGAAGTTTAAAACAGACTTGCAGCTTCAACTAACAGGGCCCACAACATTCCTTAGTTCACTAATAACAGACTTTTAAATCATATATTCGTATGCGCCATGCTTGAATTTCTTTAAGCATGCCCCACTGCAGGGTACAATAAACTGCAATCACCAACTCAAAAACTTACACTCCCAAAAAAGATCAAACCCATAACTTCGAAAAGGCCATGATCAAATTTCGAACCAAGAGAAAGGTTTTCAATCTCAATTCCAACCCTCCAATAACCAAATTTCAAACCAAGCAATATAATCATAGAAACCAAAACTATATATCACACAATTTCCGTTGTGTTTGTTTCCCTCACAAATTTTCTCAGTAACCAAACAAAAAAATAAAATTTTAACAGAGAAAAAATTTGTAAAAAAAAACGAAAATCATACATCTTGAGCCATTTGCGTAACAATATCAGCTAAACAAGAACCCAACTCTTCGCGGGACAATCCATCCACGAACTCCACCGATTCCAACGCCGCTTTGCACTTCTGAAACGGCAATTCGCCGCGAACCTAAGAATCAAACACACAGAAAATTCAAAAAAAAAACTAATCCAATATCCGAAGAAAAATAAGAAAAAGCAAAAATTAAATGCAAAAAAAAAGAGGGAGAACCAAGGTCCAGCAAAGCTCGTAGAGGAAGCGAAGCATGGGGACGGGTTCGGAGAGTTTGAAGCTAGGGTTTCCATTCTTCAATTCGCGAACAAGTTCCTCCGTGACGTATATACAATCTATAGAAGGGAGGGACATTTTTCAGAGAGAGAATTGGAATCAAACCCTAGCCTAGCCTAGCCTATAGACACCACAAAAAATACAAGTGTGGATCAGGGAGAAAGGTGGGTTTTCATGGAGAATAAAATAGGGTTTCAAGATTGAAGTTTCAGGGGAATCTGAAAGTGAAAGTGAAAGTAGTTGCAGTTCTGTGTTGTGTTGTGTTGTGTTGTATTTGTGTGGGGGTTAGGGCCTTTTTGAGAGGAATTGGGAAGTGGTGCTTAAACTGGAGGAGTTATTATTATTTTCCTAAATCCTGATGCCTGAAGTGACCTGTGCTGTTTGTTGTTTGGCCTTTGGAGCCAGTTTTCCTTTCTCTTTTTTCCTTTTTTGTTGGGTCGGGTTTCGGGTTGGATCCTTGATGAGCAGATCGTAAAAGCCCATATCGTATTGGTCCAAAATGAAGTTATTTGGGTTCCAAAATAAGCTTCACACCTCGTATGAATATTTAAATATTATTTTTATCCCTAAAGTTTGGGAAAAGTTCTTTTATGTCCCAAAACTATAAAAACGTTTTCAACTTTTGTCCTTAAATATTTTTTTCAATCCTAAATTATTGAAAAAAAAAAAATCTGTTATCACCCCTAAACAGGCTAAACTATTAAAAGAAAAAATTGTCCCTATTTACGAGAGACCACGCCCCCAACTCAACTTATTCTCATGTCAATCCAAACCCACGCGAATGAGTGAAGTTATATTGCTACCTCTCAAGGAGTAGAGGTTCTATTGATTTTATCTTCCCATCTAATTAAATATTTTATATGGAGTCACCACTTATTTAATTATTGAAAAAAAATAAGAAAAACACAATTAAAAAGTACATCCTTATTGATGAATTGAAATTGTATATCTTTATAAAGTGACTAAATATTGCATGACTTTGGTCCTAAATACAATCTAAGTAATAAATAGGTTAAAATGCAAAACTGACTTTTTAAATTTATTCAGATTTCATTTCAGTTCTCTAACTTTTCTTTCATTCATTTCAGTCCTCTAACTTTCAAGTTTATTCAATTAAGATTTTTCCATCAACTTTTATTATATGTTGTTGTTAATTTTTCAATTTTTTTTATTTTTCTTCAAAATTTTTAATTAAAAAAATTCAATTAATAATTGAAAAATATTTTCCAATTTTTTTTTCAAAAAATTTTAATAAAAGTTTACGGAAATGCCTTAATTGAATAAAGCTGAAGCTTAGAAGACTGAAATGAACAAAAACAAAATTAGAAGACTAAAATGAAATCTGAAAAAAACTTAGAGGGTCATTTTTGCATTTTAGCCTAAAAATTACATGGCTTTGAATCTTAGTTACATTCTACAAAGATAAAATTAAATGGAAAAGAATTTATCTAAATTCGGAGACTATGTTACAAGATGAGAAGGTGTTAGGCATCTACATTGCCTAGTGAAACCAATCTTCTAGAATTTGATAGCCAATTGCATATCACATCATTCAACAATGATTATAGCACCCAATAACATATAGGAACCAAGAAGGGCGAACTATAATCTTCTTCCATATTCCTTAGTGGTCACAACATCAAAGTAATTCTCAAAACCCATCTAAGCATAGAATATGTCCCAAACTAGGGCCATTGACAAAGTATATCCAATTTCTTTCAATGAATAACTCAGTTGCTAATTGAAATTATCATTTTTGTAGGGATCATGATAAAAGACCCAATATTTCATGGCACATACTCAGTGGCATGGATAAAGCCCAAGATCTGAACTAAACAAAGAAAGAAATAAAAATCACTCAAAAAGAAGAAAAAAAAATACAAAATCTTGCCTTCACCATTGTTGTTACTTGTTAGTTCTTCTATCTAGGAATTTTCATAAACTTGTTTAAAAGAAAACATGATATATCTCAATATATAATGAGGGTCTAGCACAACAACTTACAACAAAAAATTGATTGATATTATTAATATTTTCCCAATATTTGTCATATTTCTTTCTCATGCTAGCAGCTATATACTTCAACATACTATCTTCATTTCTACTCAAAGTCAACAATTTAGATTGCACTGACACAAGTTCATAGAAAAATGCATTAGATGTGACATACAAAGAGCCTGACAATTGCAAAGTCACCATGTAAAAAAGTTTCAGAAAAATTGCAAAAATATTCTTCCATTTCCCCAATCAAGCACATTAGGAAGCTTAATATTCTTTTTTCCCCTCGCTTTTCCTCTTCGATTATTATCCTCAACCTCATTCTCATCATTATCACCATCTTAAAAATATGATTCAAATTGTGAGTCTTCCTCTTGTAGCCACTCGAAAGCATTTTGGAACTTCATAGCTACCTCCAACATCATATATGTTAAGTTCCACCTAGTTGGAAGACTTAGGTATACTAGACTTCTACTAGAAATCCTTTCACGCTCTACACCTCACACACAATAAGGTTAACAATATGTGAACAACACCTCACATGCAAAAACTCATTATCTAAGATGGCGGTCTTCCAATCCTTAGTATTTCTTTTCAGATATTTGATGGCAGCATCATTTGAAATTGCATTATCTATCCTATCTATCCCCCACTCTGGCAAGCACTTCTCAATATGTTTACCAATTGTGAAACCCTTGTGATTAGGAACAAGACAAAATTTTAAGATTCTTTTATGCAAGTTCAAATCATTATCAATCCAATGAGCAGTAAGACACATACAATTAATATTTTGAATTGATGTCAAAATGTCGATGGTTAGGCATACTCGTTGCTTTTGCAAGGCTTTTTTCAATTTGTTCTTCTCTTCATGATATTCATACAATCACAAGTAGTAGTGGTGCGAGAAGAGATAGTGAACCTGAGTTCCAAAACCTCAACAAAAGACTTACAACCTTCCTTCTCCACACGCCTAAAAGGTAACTCGTCAATAAATTATCCTTTCTAAGGCATTCTTCACAAGTTTTTCACTAAACCCCACCACTTTAATGGTAGATTGCCCTTCTTCTTATTTTTTAAGAAAACAAAGTGTCTTTTGCTTTTTGTCTATGACCTTATAATAATACTTGGGTCATTTAATTATAAAGATGATTCTGCAAATAACTCGTCTCATCCCTTTTCCAACAACACCCATAATCTTTAACACAATAATTAGATGTTGCTCTAGGGTTCGAAGGATCACAATCACCCAGAAAAGTGATCCCAAACTTCAGATTTTTTTAGGACACTTAGTAGAAATTTGTGTTAGTTTGATAATTTGTTCCAACTATTTTAAGATACTAATTGTAGTATTTTTGTTAATTTTTCAGCTTAATAAAGCAAGATGATAGTATCAAGCATTCCATGGTTTCACATTTCCATATGAACAATGTTGGAATTTTTTGAAGCACTTACCAAAATAGTTGCGTACTATTCAAGATCATAGATCAAAAAGAGGGAGATTTGAGACAACATCTTCATCTTCTAATTTAGATTCAATAAATTTAGAGGATGAAGATATCCCACATGTTCCTAATGTAATGGAGAGACGATAGGTAAGAAGGCTGAAAAAGAACGATTGAAGAAACAAAAGAGCAAAGAAGGGTACAACTTCAAATATGGAAGACTTATTAAATGTCATGATGGAAGAAAGAAGAAAAATGAATGAGACAAAAATAGTAATTACTGAGAATTAGTACGTCTTGTAGACCATGAGTAGGAGATGGCGCAAATTCATCTTAAGAATAAAAAACTTACAACGGCACAAATGAAATTGGAGTTGGAAATGGACAAATTGAAAGAGGATAAGGAAATGGAAAAATTGAGATTGGAACAAATGAAGGAGGAAAAAGAAATTATAATGATGGATACAAGTGTGTTACCTCTAATACAACAAGAATATATTCACCTACGCCAAAAGGAAATCCTTTAAAAAATGAAGGAATTAAAAGGAATTAGCTTGACATATAATGCCCTTGTTTTGTATGATTAGGAGAGCACTTTAAACTTGTTTTGTTGCAATGTGATCCCACTAACTAAGGATAGTAGTTGTTAGGTGAAAATCACATCTTCGTCCTTACATTTTCAAGCGATTCTCACTTTTGTCCCTAGATTTTATTTTTACCGCTTTTAGTCCCTATCCTGAAAAATGCTTCCTATTTTGGTTTCTGCCGTTACACCAGAGACGAAAAATGCACACGTGGCAAACGGCATAATTAAAAAATATTAAAATATTTTATTTTATTTTAAAATAAAATAAAATTTTAGTTATCATTTAATTATTTAAATAATAATTGTTCTTCATGTTCTTCCCCCAAGAACATGGTTGCCCAGAAAATAAAAAATTCAAGATTTTCTTCTCTTTTATTTCATTTTCTTAACAACCAAACAAGCAAAAACATATACAAAACCATGATCAAACTCAGATACTCTAACACAATCAACTAACAAAACCCAAAACACTTAATCAAAAAATAATAATAATTGATGGTGTAATGAAAGTGCACAAGTCTCATCTCGTCCATACGGGTCGTCTGTGAGAAAAGAAGGAAAAAGTGAATGCATGGAGAAAAGTCGTCCCTAATAACCTCGTCCGTCCTTAATAAAGGATGGACGAGTTCATTGGGCTTTGAATGTGTTGAGCTTTGGACGACTTTGATTTCCACCGAATGTAAGGGACAAGGTGAACTAATACGAGCCCAGTCCACCACTGACCATTATGGAACACAGGCCCGAATAAGGTAACTTCCATGGTAGTTATGGAAGTTACCTCTGAATCCTCCGAACTCCTCGACAATAAGAACTGTTATTAAACAAGTAACCGTTTCACGTATGCTATATAAGCATTCATCGATGAGAAGATAAGGTATTCAGACACTTTTCACAGAATACTCCCTTTTTACTTGGAATCACAAATCCACTGACTTTACCATCAGAGGACTTTTGGCCAGTCTCCTCAGACTTAGTACTTGTTTTTTCAGGATCAAGCCCTAAGATCATCAACGCCCGAGACTTTTAGCCTACTGATATCCAAGGAATCATCAATAATAAAACAAATAAAACCCAAAACACAGTCAGTTCAAAAACAAAAATACCAAAACTCAATGCAAATCCTCATCAATAAAATACACCAAAACACAATTATGAGCTAGTCAAATCAAACCACGGTGACCATCTGGGTTTAGAGAGAGAGAGAGAAGATCAAATCTTGGTCAAGGTGGATTTCGGCCATGGATCTTCAACCATGGGGTTTCGGCTGTGGATCTCAATCTCTCTCTGTTGCTCTTTGCTTATTTTCTTTTCAATTTGAGGATTGGAATTTTGGAATCTCTCTTCGAATTCAAAAAAAGGGTTTGGTCTGAGCAATGTCTTCTTCACAGTTATCACCAGGCTACTACAACACACTTCCCTCCACATCCATAACCACCGCCAACGCCGTCGCTTCGCACTCCGTCTTCGCCATGAACTGTCCATGGCGCTAGCTCGTCCAACCATTCTCCTCCTTCACATGCCCTTACACATTCAGCAAAGCCACCACCCGCGTCAAGCGCAACCTCAATCACTTTCACGTGAACTACATGTTCATCGCGCTCCTTATCCTCTTCCTCAGCCTCCTCTGGCAGCTGATTTCCATGATCGTCTTCCTCACCATCTTCCTTACCTAGTCTTTCCTCTACTTCCTCCGCGACCGTCCACTCCTCCTCTTCCACATCACTGTCGACGACCGCATCGTCTTGGCCTTGCTCTCATCACCATCGTCGCTCTAGTCCTCACCAATGTCTAGCTCAATGTCCTCGTTTCGCTCACTTTGGGTTGATAATAATATATGGGACTACTTAACTCTGAATTTGTATTTAAATCTGGGTTTTTTTTTTTTTTTTTTTTTGCTTTTGAGAAACATCTGGGTTGGTATTTTTGTTGTTCTTGTTCAAGATATACTTAGATCTTGATTCTATGATTTTTGGTTTTTAATTATATTTTTAGTTTTTTTTTTAGTTAAAATTGATAAATTAGTTTTTTAAATTTAGATGTTGATGTGACATTTTTTAATGCCAAATAACATTTTTATTATTATTTTAATGGCCACGTTAGCTTTTAGTATGCCAACAATGCACTACGTTTGCCACGTGTGCATTTTCCGTCTCTAATGTAACGGCAGGGATCAAAATGGAAAGCGTTTTTCAAGATAGGGACTAAATGCGGTAAAAATAAAATTTAGGGATTAAAGTGAGAATCACTTGAAAATGTAGGGACGAAAATGTAATTTCTGCATAGTTGTTATCTACTATTATTTGATATATTACAATTTGTCACTGTAAGTAATCGATAGATTTGATGCTATTGTCATTTAAATTTTCTATTAGAAGATTATATATATATATATATATATATATCAATTAATCTTAAAGATGTTGTTCAGTCTTAGAGTGTCATCAATCTTATTTATATTGAAAATGTATAATCATTTGAAAAATATGATTGTTGTTAAACATGACCATTTAAAAAATAAAATATGATTGTTGAAAATTGAAAATTTTGAAAATGTTATCGTTATGAGATTTAAAAAATATAGTTGTTGGAAATTTGAAAAAAAATATAGTTGTTGGGAAAAAATAGAGGAAAAATAAAGAAATATTAAAAAATGAATAAAGAATATTAAAGGAAGAATAAAAAAAATAATGAAGAAATAATATTTAAATGAGATAGAGGAATGATAAAGAGTCTATTGGAGAGTAAATGTAATTGTTCACTCTCTAAACAACACAAATATTTAGAAAAGCTACTAGAGATGCTCTTAGTTCGATTAAGTTTTTTTTTTTTTTTTTTTTTTAAATTTTCTTTGTACTCTTAATCCACATTTTTTTTTTTGTTATAGACACTAAGGAGTCAATTAAAAAGTTATAAACTCATGATCTTAAGCAAAGTAAGTTTTTTTCAATATTTCTTTCTTTACTTAATAGGATTCACATAAGTTTCTTGATATAGTTTCTCTAAATTTTTATGCTTGATGTGTCTGGTGTCTACATCTTCTATTTGATATTAATTTCACATGAGTTGATTACAATTAGTTCATATTTGTTCTTGTGTTGTTATTTCAATTCTTATGTTAGAATGACATGGTTATCTATTTAATATTAGTTTAGTGTACCATGGATGTGTTTGAATACTGCTTATTTTGCTGAAACTGAAAAATTATTACTAAAAGTATTGTAGATAAAAGTAAAAATTAATTGAAATAGTACAGTGGGACCCATGAATAGTATCAAAAAGTGTAGTGGGGCCCATAAATAGTAACAACAATAAGTTGAATAGTGAAATAATTTTAAATTTTAATCCTAACCTAAATGCACACTATTTCATTTTTTTTTTTATAATTATTTGTTTATGATAATGATTTGATTTATTTATTTGAAGTTAGTTTAATTTATAGGGCTTCTTGTGGCTTTCTTTAGTTTATGTATTACGTTTCTAGTTGATTAAATATAAACATGTTATATTCTAGATTTTGTTATAGGATGCATATGCATCATCAAGGTTGTGTATGCACCCCAAACCTAGATTAGGCAAAAATTTATTTTTTGATTTAATCTGAACCTAGATTAGGCAAAAAGTTATTTTTTGATTTAATTGATTGCTTCTTCACATGTTTTATGATTCTTTTGACTTCAAATTCCTAGGATTAAGTAAAGTAATTTAATAGGTTGTTTTCAATGATTTTATCATTCAACGTTACCATGATTTAAATATTTTAGAATAGAATCTTTTTTGTCAATGCATTATTATTTGATTTAGTTAATTGACCTTCCATATTTAATAGTATCTAATTTAGTTGTGGTTTTAAATATGATTTTTTTTCCTGTGTTGTGGTGTGGTCTTTGATAATATGTTTTATGTGTGTTTTATTTAATACAATATGTACGTGGTTAAGATTAGAGATTATGACTCTTTTAGTAATATCTTTAATTGAAAAATGGAGTTTGACCCATAGGCTGAACAAGTTTGGGTGTCTAACACCTTCCTTTTCCCATATTTTAGCTCTAGCTCTAACATTTGGTGCATAAACCCATGTAAGGGGCCCAAGTTAGTTCACGGACCTAAACTAGGTGGCAACTCTCAACCCTCTCCCTCCAATTCATTTGGCTGAAACGTGCTCACAAGGGACAAACCGTATGCGTGTATTGCACAAAAAATAGTGGGCTCACAATAGCCACAAAGGAAGATATAACTCCAAAAGTTGGAATAGAGTTTGATTCGAAGGAAGAGGCATATCTATTTTATAATATGTGTGCTAGATATGTTGGATTCAATGTTCATAAAAAATTTGGCAAAACAAAAGTAAGACAGATAAAACAACAATCATATCTCGCAAATTTTGTTGTTATGAAGTTGGTTACAAGAAGGAAGTTGAACAGGAAGGAAAGAAATCTAGAATGGAAGTAAAAGTTGGTTGTGAAGCCTATATGGTTATCAGTCATTGACAAAATGGTAAATATCATGTTACTATTTTTTAATCAAAACACAATCATGAAGTTGTAACTCCACAGAGTAAACATAAATTGTCATTACAGAGAAAGATATCAATTGCACAAGCAACTAATGTTGAATTAGGAAATCGCTCTGGGATATGGTAGAAATTAGTTGTTTGAGTTCATGAGTAAATAAACAAGAGGTATGGAAAAAGTTGGTTCTACTCTTAAAGATATCATTAATCATTTACAATCTAAACGGATGAGAGAAACAAAAGAGGGAGAAACATTTAATAGCTTTCATTATTTTGAGATGAGAATGTCTTAAAATGCATTGTTTTTTTATAATATACAATTGGATGTTGATAGTCAAATAACTAATATATTTTGGACAAATCATAAAATGATTGCGGATTATGATTTATTTGGTGATGTAGTTTGTTTTGGTACTACGAATCAAACTAATAAAAACTATCATCCATTGACACCTATAATTAGAATGAATCATCATAAACAAATTTTGGTCTTTGGTGCTGCATTGTTGTATGATGAAACAACCGAAACTCTTTTGTAGTTATTTTGAACTTTCATAAAAGCGATGTGTGGATGTAAGCCAATTATGATTTTTACTAATCTAGATCTAGTGATGGTTAAAGCAATTGCATAGGTGTTATCATAATATCATAATCATTTATGTTGATGACATTTATTTTAGAATGCTCTCAAACTCCTTAACTATTCTTTTCAAATTTCAAGTTCATCTACTAGGGAGTTTAAAAGTTGCACATGTGATCATGAGCATGAAGATGATTTTATTTAAGCATGAGAATCAATGTCGTATAAACATGGTCTCCAAAAAAATAGGTGATCGAAATGATATTTCGAAGTTAGATAAAAATGGGTAATGATACATGGTAGAAATAATTTTTTTGCAAATATTACGACAACATAATTGAGCAAAAGCTTCAATAGTCACTTGAAAAGGTATCCAAAATTCAACTAATAATGTGTTGGAATTTTTTAGTCGTTTAAAAGGTTACTTGATCACCTACACTACAATGAGTTGGAATCCAATTATGAGATGAACCAACGTTTACCTATTTTGAAAATGAAAGTGCTTTCTATTGAAGAACTCGAGAGATGTTTACACATCTAAAACCCTTAATTTATTTCAAGAAGAGTATAAGAAGTCTTTGGACATTGTTGTTAATGCATGTTGTGATATTTCACCATTGTTTGAGTAGAAGGTTTGCATGTAAAAGCATACTCGAAAACATAAGGTTATTGTCAATTCTATAGACTAGACAGTTGTTTGTAGTTGTAACAAATTTGAATTTGTTCAGTTTTTATGTATTGTTGGAATATTATTATAAAACTATTATATATTTATTTCAAATCAAAATATTTCTTTATATTTCTGTTTTATTTTCCTAACTGATTTCATCAACTTTCCAAAATGATAAGAATGACTTAATGTTATATAATTCTGTGGGTTAAAAGCGAGCTGTAAATGTAATATGTTAAATTCATATATAGCTATATACCATTTATATTGGCATTTATGTATTATGTAATCATAACTATTTGATTTAATATATTTATGGCATTAACATCTGTTGGGACAAAATTGACCTTTGCCCCTTTCTATCAAACAATCCAGCATTTTGCTCCATTTTCCAAACTAATTAGAAAAATGCCCCTCTTTTGAAACTCGATTTTCTTAAAATCGAGTTAAGTCCTAAAATGGTGTTTTAAGGAGCCTATAGTAACGTTTTAAGGAGCCTATAGTGGCGTTTTGGAACTCAAACTCCATGAACTTGAGTTATAGGTAAAAAGAAGAAAAAAAAACTTGCACGTAACTCAAGTTCATGGAGCTCGAGTTCCAAAACGCCACTATACGTCCTTAAAACATCACTATAGGCTCTTTAAAATGCCATTATAGGGCTCCAAATTTTTTTTTTAAAAATTTTTTAAACTTGATTTTGAGAAAATCAAGTTTCAAAAAATGGGCATTTTCCTAATTAATTTGGGAAATAGGGCAAAATGCTGGATTTTTTTTTTTTTAAAAAAGGGCAAAAGCCCATTTTCTCCACATCTGCTAGTCTATTATCATTTGTTATGTTTGAGAATTGTAAAAACATTTTAAAGGGATAAACGGGAAAGTCATTCATTGCCTCTTTAACATATTTGTTAATGGCATGAATTACACACTATTATAAGTAGGCCTTCATGTCCGGCCATAACAGGAAAAAATTAGATAGAGATAGAAGAGAAACTTTTATCAATGTATATTTTCATGTAATAGAAAACTATCCATATATTTACTTTGTTAGTTTTCTCATCTTTTATGAAAATAATATATCCTTGTATATACTATATTTCTACGTAAAAGAAAAGTACTATTGGGAGCTCCTATCTTACAAGCGGTGTAGGCTTGAAGGATAATCAGCAAAAGTGATTGGGTTGTTGTATCCCAGGAGCAGCATGCACAATGTTTAGTCTACTACACTGAAAACCTCGTAGACGCATGTATCGTCTCAAGACAGTGACATGGTCCACACCTTAACCCCACCATCTAAAAATGTATATGAATTGACGGTAAATTACTTCTTGTTATGAGATTACTTGAAAGTATCATCAGGGTAATATCTCTATACTATTCTTTAATTTTATGGTAAATTATAATTTATGTGATATGTGATTATTTAATTGATATTTTGAAGTTTATTTATTTGTTAATTATTGTTCTTAGGAACAACAATTTGAGACGATACAATGTTTACAGGAAATATGATGTGATTATATATATTCTTATTCTATATATAAATTTGATAAATTAGAGAATTCACTACATATATATTTATTGTCCATGAATAAAATCTTTCTAGATTTTTCTTTGAATTCATTGGTTATATATGTATTAATAAATTGTTTATGATGGCAAATGGAATGGTGGCTATGGAATAACAATTTCATGGAAATTCAATTTTGTAGCCTTCAAGTTCGATGGCGAAAATCTCAACAAACCCTCAAATGAAAGGCAATCAAAGAGGCAAGAAATTATGAGTTTACGGCAAAGTATCTCTTATTTTATTCGATATATTAATACCATATATGAATAAAATTTAATAAGCAAACACCTAAAACTTTTGTTATGGCCTAAATATGTGTATACATAATAATAATAATATAATTGAGGTCATATGTCAGAATTTTATGCATGACATATAATTTTTTTTGATACATATTTGTATGTATCACAATGAATTTTTTGGGTTGCTAAAGCCGTATGGATGATCTATCGTTTTAGTCAAAAAGGTTGTATGAATGATATATGCCATGCTATATTGCTATCTTATATTAGATGTTGCTTAAAGAGTTTATGTTGGACATAAGGTTCAAGAGTAAATTAGACTCTTTATTTAATTATAGTATTTTAATTGATTAAATGGTCAATGGTCACTCAAATGGAAAATTTTGAAATTAATTTAATTTTCATTTGTGGCATAAACCGTTTCACTCTTTAAATTGATTGCAATTTGTTAATTGAGCCTTTATTTGTCAAAAAATTTTGAATGTGTATATGCTGGAGTAATTAGTGTTGACTGCCATGATAAATTCTTTAATAGCATGTAAACGTTATTTTTAATCTACACCATATGTTAGATGGTCAGGAGATAATTGAAATGTGAATTTTTAATGATAAGGCTCCATCTAACACCTATATATAAAAATATATATGATATGCTCGGTATTATTAGAGAATGAATACCGCACTTTTGTAAAGTTTAGGTAGTAAGAAAGAGGTTTCTCTGTGTGAGGAAAGTCTTGGTGCTTCAAACTTCCCTTCCATAGTAGGATTTGTCTCTCCCTTCTAGTGAGGTTAGAGTGTCCCTAGGATATCAGTGTATACCTGTAGGGTTTGTGGTTTTCTTTTTCAAGGGGTCTGGGAAATACGAGTGTCACTTAACATGGAGGGATTGACAAAACACTGGAGCAAATTAACCTTGAATGACAAGGAAGAGGGTCAAGTCTGGTTGACAAAGGAGAGATCATCTAGTGAAGTAATCCTAGCATCAAAGTTCTTTACAAAACAATCACTGAACACTGAGGCAGTAATCCGTACCTTCAGCCCATTATGGCGCTTAAAAAATGGGTTTCAGGTCCGAATTGCAGGAGATCATATTCTGTTATTTGTTTTTGATAATCACAAAGAAGTGGAGAAAATTCTAGCTCTCCAACCTTGGAGTTTTGATAAACATTTGGTGGTCCTTTGTCGTTATGAAAAGGCCATTCCAATCAGTGAAATTTGTTTTAACAAAATCCCATTGTGGGTTTAGCTCCATGACTTACCAATTCGCTTCTTAAATAGGGGGTGGCAGAGGAAATTTGCAGTAATGTAGGAGAAGTGTGCATGGATACTGATCTCTCTGGAAGACAGGGAATATGGCCCATGGATTTGTGCATCTCCATACGTTGGGGATGGAGTTAATGTTATGTGTAATGGAAAGAATACTGAACGGAAGGTAGTTAAGGAAGGCAAAAATCATGGGAAAATATTTAATGAGGTGCAATGTAATGATGAGTGGGAGTTACACAAGTCTGACAGCGAGGTAGCCAAAAATAACGGTGAAGGCGTGATTAATACTAGGGCAACATTTGCTGATGAGGGAAGCGCCGTATCTATTTTGCCCCCAATTTTAATTGATCACGTGCACCATCACGTGTCCATTCCTAATCTTGCTAGCAGCCCAAGTGACCAATGTTCAAAGGAAAGCCCTTGTGGGAGAGTAGGCCGAACATGGAAAAGAATCATACGTCCAAAGTAGGGAGAGCTTGAACAAGGGAATGCTCCATCTCTGAAACGACCATTGGATGCAGATGAAGAGTTGAATTATCAAAAGAAGAAACGTGTGGTGTCCCAAGATGAAGAGGAAGTAGATTATGGAATAGTGGAGGCTGTATCACAGCCCCGCCAAGTACAATGAGTCTACTATGTTGGAATTGTTGCGGGCTTAGGAAGCTGTAGACAATTCAAGAGCTAGGTGATCTAGTCCGGGCACAAGATCTTGCAGTCATGTTTTTAGCCGAAACTTGGCTAGATGAAGCTAGGCTAACAAATTTACGTGATAAACTAGGGTTTGGTGATACTTTTGGTGTTTCACGAGTTACGAGAGGAGAGGGTTTGGCTCTATTTTGGAAAAAGGACGTAGATTTGCTGGTGGAGAATTCCTCACAAAATTATATTGATGTGGTCATAAACAAAGGAAAGGAGGATAGCTGGAGGTTTACGGGATTTTATGGTTTCCCGGAAACTCAGAATCATGGGGAGTCATGGAAACAGTTAAGATGGTTACAGACAAAATCGTCTCTTCCATGGTTATGTGCTGGCGATTTTAATGAGATTACAAAGTCTCATGAAAAGTTGGGAGGTAGGCTTAGACCACATCAACAAATGCAAGATTTTCGTGACGTTCTTGATGAGTGTGGTTTCATCGATTTGGGCTTTGTGGGAAACAAGTTCACATGGTACAAGAATTTCTCCAATGGACATACTATATGGGAAAGGTTGGATAGGGCAGTAGGCACACAGTCTTGGTTAAGTCTTTTCCTGGCAATTAAGGTGGTCACTCTTGAATGTGGCACATCGGATCATAAGCCCATTATTATTCATCCAATGGGAATCCCGGATAGGAAAAACCGTCCTTGGCATTTTGAACAAGTTTGGTTAGAAGATAAAGGTTGTCATGAAATTGTTCATTCGGCGTGGAGGAGTGATTATGGGACTTCACCTATGGACAAGGTTGCTGGTAAAATACAAAAGTGCCAATCAAGTCTCAAGTGGCGGCGTAAGAAGTCATTTGGCAATGTAACACGCCAGCTGATTGAAAAGAAAAAGATGCTGAAACAAGCTGAAACCGTGGCTGTGCAGGGGGGAAATGTGGAGATTGTCCATCAATTGAAATATGAAATCCAAAGGCTATTGTTAGTGGAGGAAAAGCTGTGGCAGCAAAGATCAAAATCACATTGGATAAAGTCGGGGGACAAGAACACAAGTTTCTTTCACAATAGGGCTTCCCAACGGTACAGGCGAAATACTATTCATGGGCTTTTGAATGCTAGGGGTGAGATGTGTTGTGGGGATGAAAAGGTGGCAGAACTTATGGTGGAGTATTATACAAATTTGTTCACATCATCCCAGCCTAGTTAAGTTGATATGGTTTTGCAGCACGTTTCCAGGAAAGTAACAGATAAGATGAATGCATTCCTTGGCCGAGATTTCAACAAAGAGGAAGTGGAGCTAGCCTTATCTCAAATGGCTCCTTTGAAAGCACCTAGACCTGATGGTTTACCCCCAATTTTTTTCCAACATTATTGGGGGGAGATTGGTGGTGACGTAGCTAAGGCAGTTTGCTCTTGCCGAAATTTGAGTCATATTCCAGCAGAAATTAATCACACTTATATCACTCTTGTGCCAAAGGTGAAAAGCCCAGATCAGGTATCTCAATTTCGTCATAT
Organism: Quercus robur; assembly: GCF_932294415.1. Classification (NCBI taxonomy): domain Eukaryota; kingdom Viridiplantae; phylum Streptophyta; class Magnoliopsida; order Fagales; family Fagaceae; genus Quercus; species Quercus robur. Next base: position 30,892,866 of record NC_065536.1, on the reverse strand, counting down.
AGCCTTGTGTAATATTTTGTATTAACTTATTTCCAAGGTGTTAGCGAATAGACTAAAAGTGATATTACCTGATATTATATCTGAATCTCAAAGTGCTTTTCAGTCTGACAAAGCTATCTCTGATAATATACTGGTGGCTGATGAAACTCTTCACCACATGAAAACAAAGAGCTCTGGCAAAATAGTCTCTATGACACTCAAGCTTGACATGAGCAAGGCCTATGATAGAGTGAAGTGGGTCTTTTTGTTGAAGTTAATGGAAAAAATGGGGTTTTATAGCAAGTGGATAAAGATGATCTCAGAGTGTATCAACACTGTTTCATATTGAGCGCTTCTAGCTACTTCGCCCGCTTCATATTATGGTGGCTATATTGTTGTGGCGGAAATGAACAAAAATGGAACTCTCAAATAAGAAAGAGATATTGAACAAGACAAAGGGTAGAAAAAAGTGGCTCTTACTCATAACCTAACCAAGTTGTTCAAGTAAGCAAGTTCTTGGCTCACTTGAACTTTTAAAAATTTTAATGCAAGCATTGGAATTTGGAAGCACTGAATGAAGAATTCTCAATTGATATATTTATCTTAGTTGAAAGTGTTGATCTAAGAGGCATTTTCGAAATGAAGTTTCATTCAAAGACAAGCATCCCCTGGGTTGTTGCATATGTTTGTTGCTCCTTGGCCATATTCAGCTTGGGCTATGGATTTCATTGGCCTCATCGCACCAAAAGCATATAATATTGCCAAGAAATTGGGTTTTAAAAATTCCAGAATTCACACAATTATATAGTATTTCGCGCCTAAAGTCATCCCAAGCACTAGTAATGTTTCTTCTAAACAATTTCTTTGGTAAATTCCTACTAAGATGGATGACTAGTAAAAACTTGGAAAGGTCCATCGTTGTTCATCCTTCGTGTTCAGGAAGAATGTTGTCTATGGATTTCAAACAAAAAAAAAAATAGCCCCCATATGTCATTTGATTATTTAAAGTATTAGCTCCCTAACTTCTTCGTAGAACCACGTTTTCGCTGCTTCCCACGTTGGGTTTCTTTTCAAGTTGTATGTATAGATAGCATCAATAGGTCCAATTGGGTACTTAAATATGTTGTGAAATTAAGTGCAGATTTGGATGTGTTTCTAGAGTTTTCAATTGATACAATATTTGCGTTTTTTTATAGAGTATTTAGATGATGAAAAATCCAGGCTTAGATTTTTTAGAAGCTTTAGATAACGAAAAATCTAGGCATGATCGTTGAGCTCCCTAATGCTCTAAACCCCATGCCTGAGATTTGTTTGCATTTGTGCTCTAAAAAGCCCCATGCGTGGGATTTGTTTGTATTTGTTTTCTTTCCTTAATGCTGTGAAAATCCAATCCAAAAAATAATCCTCAAAATTTTGCAAAACCCGTTCATCTTCACAACAGAGCTCGTCATCCTGTTGATGCCATAGACATCTTTTCCCCAGAAGGTGCTGTTGATACTGGAATCGGGAAGCTGTGATAAAGTTTTTTTATTATTTATTTTTTATGTGAATATTTTGGTTAGGATTGTGATTAGGATTTGTCTCAATTAAATTATACACATGGCACTATATTACTGGGTTGGGAGCACTAGATATTGTTGAGTTGGTCCTCAGGGAGCACCAAATGCCAATGGACAGACTAAATTGATATGATTCCATTCATTTAACACGTTAATTGAACTAAATTATAAACTCTGGCTCTTTTATGTAGTTTTCCATCTTTTCTTCTTTCTTTCTTTTTGCATCTTTCTTCAGACACGAGAAGAATATTACATTAAGTTGCATGTACAAAACATATATAGTAAAAGAAAAATTGTAAACCTATATTTGAATGACCCAAAATGAATGAATCTCGCTACAACATTTGAGCCAGAGACATTAAGGGAGAGCACCTATGTCATTCATTACGCAAAATTGCAGGCTTTGTACCTGTATATAAACAGTTCCATTCCAGAATCGGCAAGCAGCCCTTCTTTGCAACAAAATCTGAGGCTAGTACCTCGTGAACTCTACCATAGAAACTTCTACGGCTGCTCAGCTATTAGCTCTCCTAGTGTTTGAGCATTCAGCTGGTCCAAGAGTCTCCCAATATATTATTTGTTGAGGTATGGAAGCTAAGTATGTTACTTAATCCCAATATTACAAAATTGCTTTTCCCTAATTTTAAACTAATCATAGTGGAGATGGTGTTTTCTCTTTCTGCACCTATTCACATACCAAGTAGCATGCTTTTGAAGGCCCATGCCAATCATCACCTTGAGGCTTGTGAGCATGACATAGGTCATAGCACACAAGAACAAAATCCAGAAGAGCCTCCATGGGAGGGGATTATATGGAAGATGAGCAGCATAGACCGGAGTCAGCACCCGGATAACCTAATGCCAAAAACAAGGAGATCAACAAAAATAGCAATACAAAACCAAAAAAAAAAAAAAAAAACTGATACACAACAAAACCAAAAGCAATCCAAGCTTCTTCTTCTTCTTCATTTTTTTTTTTTTTTTTTTTTTGAGGAATAAAATCTCAATCAAGTCAGGTTTTCATATATTTTATACTTTCCCAACTCACCCTTTGATTTGTTTGGAGACAGTTTCGAAATTGATTGTAATATGACCTGACCGATATACTAGAATAATTTATAATTTGTATGTCCTGACAGATATTTTCGAATACTTTATAATTTATGAAGTTATAAATGCACGGTCAGGTCAGGTTTTCAAAGTGGACAAACATTTTGAGACATCCACAAAGAGAATAGTAGAAAACCAAAGCATAATATTGTTATAATGTACAACAATTATTTGTTTATTTTTAATATTATTAAACAGTGCAGTAGAGCACTTGGTTAAAAAATCCCTACATATATATATTGTTAAATTACTAGTAATAATTAAATTACTTCTGTAGGTATCACTGTACTACTTTGCTATCTCCAATTGCTTTTAAATTAATTTTAAATGTGTTCTAACATTTATTTCTAAAACCTAAATAAACAATAATATATATAAATTGTTGTATCCTGTGTCAAATTGTTTCTGTGTTTCTTAGTTACACTCCCATTGGATTTTGAACCCAAAACCTCACCCTCTACCCCTAAGTTTATATCCTCAAGAATATGCAACATGCATACCACGCAATTGCTAAGATAAATCCCTAGGGATTGCTTTGAAGGAATCAGCACAAGTTCAAAACATAATGTAAAGCATGATAGACCATGTGAAAATTAGTATTAATTGATGCTTACCACACAAGCTGGTGCCAGAGGTACAAATGTGAGATTTTTCTTTGCACTCTCAGTTTGCGTATTCAAAGTCTAGCAAGAAGAATAAAGCAAAAGCATCAGATATCAATAGTGTTTTTTTTTTAAAAAAAAACCAACAACAAAAAAATTGTCTCATTGTTGCAATGGCGATCAATATAAACATCAAGGATCTAGATTCAATGATTCGTACAAGAACAACATTATACTTATCGAGGTATTGGTCTTTCTTATGCACAGTAGCACACACATACATGAACTCAAATTAATAGGATTTCACCAGATCAAATCAGTAACATTAGTAAAGGAATAACAAGATGAGAAACGCCCCCCCCCACCCCCCCCCCCCCCCCCAACAAACCCTTTCTCACCACCACCTTTTTTTCTTTCTTTCCCCCTCCTCCTAATTAGAACTTGGGCAAAAAAATCATTTTGGTCCTTACATTTTACTATTTTAGTAGCAGTTAATTTATTGATTGCAAGTTCAAAATAACAAAGACTAAATTGACTGCTACCAATATGTAGAGACTAAATTGACAATGACCCAGAGTAGAATATCATATTTCTAAGTGTCATATGCTGATATGTCCACTCAGGGCTCAAGCACTGTACATTTACTAAGTATACAAGCTTGAACAAGTAGGTAGCAAGTCAAACCACAACCAACTGCAGAGAACAATCTAGCACATCAGTAGCCCTACTCACTCCTAGGGGACAGGGGAGAGAGTGAAATACTACCAAGTTAAATTCAGGCTCATTGTATTGATCAATTCTTGTCAACATACTTTTTTGACACCCTTACAGCACTACAATTTGCATAGCACCAACTCTAAAGAGAAGCAGTGATGGTTCAGAAAGTTGCAAAACAATAATAATCATCTAACACATGCCCCTGACTCTTCTCATCAGGTAAACAATTGCAAATATTTTTATAACGTTGGATTCTTGACACTATTCTTGACACTTTTCTAACACTTCTCAGTCATCTGTTGATTTTATAGATTCTCTCTTTGCGATTTGTATTCTTTGAAAAGGGATTGTACACATATCCTTCCTACGTGTCCTTCCCTTTTCCTTCTTCAATAAAATTATGTACTCATTAAAAAAAAAGTTGTTAGACATGCATTCAACCCATGGTGATCCACTGTCATATGTCATGTCTTATACTTTGAACAATTCAACACTAATTCTCAAGAGGAGAAAAAAACCTTAGTTAACAGTTTAATTTAGGACTAATAAATATCTGGGCAACGTCTAAAATAGAATCAGTAAAATATAGCAAAGGTTTTGTTGATGGCATTTAAGAGATATAGCTTAGGTATTTGAACAATATCCTTATGAGCTTATTGTTTATATAAGGCAAAATTCCAAATTGCACCCTCTAAGATTGTCATTTTCGTCCTTCAAGTTTCATTTTTGTCATTTTTTTCTCATAAAAGTTCACACTCCGTTGCCAACATTGATCTTACCATCCACAAGCTGCTGCTATCCATTAAAAAATACTTTCTTAATATTAAAAAAAAATTATTAAATTTGAAGAGTGCCACAGCTGGGTGTCTAGCAAGCATCATACGCCAAATTCTCCACCCTGGAAACCTTCATACACACCCTTTTTCAGATCAAATCAAAGAAGCTGATTCAGTGGTATGTGATAAAGATCAAGAATTGAAGGCCAAGGAAAATATAAAGACTACCACTAAGCAGGGACAGTGGCAAGGCTTATGGGTTTGGAGTCAATGCCAGAGATCAACTAGTTGCATAATTCAAACCTAAATTCAATTTCTTCAGTGGATCACTTGGCAGGGTTTGATCAAATGCAGGGGCAGCATCGATGGGTCAAATCCACATTGTCCTTCCGAGAGATGCTGATCTTTCTTGAGCTGGCAAACAAGAACTTTCTTATACTCAGCTTTGAAAATGGAGGTGAAAGTAAAGAGTCAAGATCAAAAGGGAGGAAATCTGATATGGGTAAGGCAGTTTTTGGATGGAAGGATAAAAGTTGGCAACAAATGTGGACTTCGGCGACTAAATTGACAAAAACAAAATTTAAAGGATGAAAATGACAATTAACCAAACTTAAAGGGTGTGATCTGTATTTAGCCTTTATATATATAACAAACGAATTTCAACCGTGTCTAAAATATGTATGCAAGTATGTGTGTGTAATGTGTATATATGCATATACATACACATATTATTATCATGTCCAATTGTATCGGGTCCTACTTTCTAGAGACTCACCATGTTGACATGTCGCTATCACATCATAATAGTGCCCTTGTCATGGGCCTTTTAGTTCTCAAAGTCACGGAAACAACAGCACTAATTTTGAAAATAGCATGTTTTCACCATAAGCATGTTCTCTTTTGGTGTAGGGAAAATTACCCCAATACAAACAGCATGTTTCCAGAAATTATATTTATTCTATAAGAAATGTTTTCCAAAAGCACAACCCAACAAAACCTAGTCTTCGCAGATAAGTTAACCATCTAAATCATTTGTATCATTGATTTATAGCAAGACATAACATTTTGGCATACGGATGTCACCTTATCACTCTAAAAACAAAACAAAGCTTAGAACCTTCTTCTTCAATGCTGGGGACATGAGCTAAATATATATGTTATAAACTTATAATATCATGAAATCTCATTTCTAAGAGTTTGTAAACCATGGGAAAGTATTTTCTCATTAATGTTAATTAACTTTTTTTTATCAGTTACATAAATGTAATTAACTGGGGAGAGGTCTCGTGTGCATTCAAAGTATATATTTAAAATCAATCAATTTATGTTATTAATTTATTTCCTTTTTAAACATTTGAAGCATTAAATTCAATATATTTTTGGAAAAGATGATGATGGCCATGGATGACATATCAACTAGAAAAATAGCTGGTTAAATTGTAGCTTTATACTGAAAATATACCTGCTTGCATAGGTCTTCAAGGAACTCAGAATATACAGTAGGCTTTATGTCATTGAATTTGGCAATGAATGAATGTTTTATGATATCAATAGCCATTTCACAGATGAAAACCATGAGTGCGTTCTGCCATATCCAAATAACATATATTAGCAAGCCAAACAGGCTGTGCAAGAAAATTGTCCTTTATAAAAAGGTTTCCCAACCAAAAATGGCGTGCTAAGAAATATTATGTCAACTTACAGAAACAAAACTTTCAAACCAGGGACCCTCAGCCTCCAAAATATTTTGAGCCAAAACGAATAACATGAATGCCGAAATGTGAAATCTCTCTACTGAATCTGGTTGGCAGCAATGACATGTATAAATTAAAAAAAAAAAAAGGTTTATGAAATGAAATGAAGCAACACAAATACACTAGAAATAAATACACATCAAATGGAAATGGAATTCACATTAACCTCTGGAGCACAATGACGGGAAATTAATTAAGCATATATCAAATTTCATGCAAGGAGCACTATATGGAATAAAATCCATGTGCTTCTTTCAAGCGCAGAAGGAAACTAGGCATAAACTTAGAATGGCACCACAATGTTAAAGAAAATGTAACCTCTTTTGGGCTCATCCCAAATGGATAAATTCATGCCATGCTAACGCTTTGAAACAAGAAATGACATGATTATGCCAATATAAAGATAACATAATGCAAAAGTTAATTTCTGAATTTTTTTTCTCTCCTTTAATTTGGGTGTGGGGGGTAGGTTTCTATTGATGTTTGTTGCCTGATTCCTGTTTTGGTGGATGTCATTAGATGGAAATTATTTTCTTAGATTCATTGGTCTAACACTGTTAACTATTAGAACTGTCGTTTAAATTAAATTTAAAATTTAAAAAGAAAAAAAGAAAAAGAAAGACAATTTTGAAACTGAGTCATGATGAGAGAGAGAGAAGGGCCTACTGCAAGCCAGTCCGTCAATTGCTGCAAGCCCCCCTCGCTGCATGCCACCATTCGTTCTGCACTTCTTACAGGTTGTTTTTGTAATTGCATAACTTGATCAAGTGCTAATTCATCAACTTGAGCTTTCAACTCATGAAATCGATGACCAATTCTTGAAGCTACAGCATCATATAATTTTCCTCTTGATACATGTGCTTCTTCCACATTGAACAAACTATCAAAATGGATAGGGTCCCCAATGTTACCGTCTTTCTAATGCTTAGGATGCTGGCTCCTATTGGCAAGATCTCCTAACTCCCAGTATTTTCAAATGGAATAACCATGGAAATATTGTCTGCATCCAGGACCAACCCTCCAACACCTCCTTTGGAAGACCTCATGGTTTTTCCACCATCCCGAGAAAGACTGCCTTCTAGGAAAGATGTGAACCCACCCATGGCGTTTTTTTCTTTTTTTCTTTTTTAGTTTAACTTTAAATGGCAGTTTCAATAGTTAACAGTGAGATTAATTTTGACTCCAGGGTTTAATTTGATGCTTTCGAAACTATAGGTTTAATTTGTACTACTCCTAAACTGGCTTAAAATGAAATTTACCCATAAAATTATTTTACTTATCAAAAATTATGAGAAGGAATCATGCTAACTGCAGGTATGTTAATAAAGAGAGCCAACTTTATCTTCTGTAAGTAACAAGGCATCCAAAAGAAATAAAATAAAATAAACTAGCATCATAGAATCAACAGAGCATTTTATTTCCTGTACTTAAATCATTTTCAAAAACAAGGAGAACAACATCATTAGTCATTTCGATATACTGAAGAAAAGTTATGAGGATGTTAACTCACCAAAGTATACCAGACCGTGAATGTTATCCTTGCTAAAACGCTTAAACACATTACTTTTTATCTCGGCAAAGTTATTGGACACCAATAAAGCAAGCAAGGCATTATTGTGAGCAACGATAACTGTAGATAAAGTAATTGCCTGAGCTAGCAATATGAAAGAATGAACAAGTATGAATAGTCAAGGAGCCAAATAGGTAGATAAATAAAATAACAAGAACATAAATCTCCATAATGCTGATAAAAGAAATAATCATTAACAAATGAAGGATATTTGAAGCACCCATGGCTAAAGCTTCATCAAAAATGAATCTCCACACCCATAATCTCCGGTTTTCAGGTGGACAACTAGCTAGTCCTTCCGTCGAATTAAATAAAGTTTGCAACACATCCCCATTAAAATTTTGGCATAGTCTATCAAATATCTGTATATTAAAAAAAAAAAAAAAAAAATGCAAGATCAGTCTTATGTAAACATTAGCCAGTAGCTGTATGTGACACTTACAGCAGCCAGAGAAGTACAAATTAATGGAAAGATATTAGAGCAATATCAATTCTTGTTCACTGATATAGTGCACACACAAACACAAAATACAATAAAAAAAGTCTTTCAATTTGTTTAGTTCATAATTTTCAGGGGTGAGAGCACTTGCTGCTCAACAATATTCTTTAGTTCACAAACATAATTTGAGATTATGCATAATAAGCATGCTTCCATTAATTCTTATATGGAATACTCAAAAGGTAGGGGGCTCCATTCTTAGAATATCAAGTATGTTCAAGCTTTCCAAGACTAGAAATTAGAGTTAGCAGATTCTCTAATAGTCCTACTTTATCCTATTTGGGGTGAAGAGGCTAATAAATTGTCTTGACATAACCAAAATAGTATATTTGATGTCTAATCTTTAAATGAGGCATTGATAGGGTCAGTGATATTCATCTTTTTGGAAGGTTATTGGTGTAACTAAGTTTCTAAAATGGTCTCCTTTTTTTCTAGACAGCTACGTTAGACAAAATTCTAAACTTTGGATAATCTCATAAATCCTTCTTGTAAATTAAAGATAAAGATGATTTCCACTAAGCCCATCCCTAGATATCAAATTTGACTTTGAAGCACAAAGTGCCCACTACTCATTCATCATTCAAACAGATATGCCAGTGCTTTGGGCTTTGGCTTGTTAAGATAAAAAATGAAAAATGGGATTGCGGCACTCAACCTGCTGCCAATGCAGAAGGATGCTATCAAAAAGAATAGAACGTTACTTCATTTTGCTAGATGCGTCAGATCCTATATAACAAGCGAGTTTTTTACCCTCAAATTCAAAGGAAGAGAGAAAACTCGGCTCCAAATACCTATAGTGGTTGTTGAGAGTTCAAATTGGAGCATTATCCCATGGAGAATCATCCAATATTCAAGATTAGCATGAGTTGAATCAGAATAAACATATAGAGATAAGCTGAAAAGTTGCCTACCTGCAAAAGCCGAATAGATCTTATTTGAAGATAACTGTGAATGATCCTAGCATACCGAAAATAAATGTCATTAGTCCTTGTAGTCAAAAAGAAGAAAGCCAAACAAGTTGTTTCATCACCCCAGGCTATAAAGCTTCTTGCGAGGAAGCCCTCCATTACAGTAGCATGGGGAGTCAGTTGATAACTTGCCAGTGTTTTATGGCCCCTCGTGTTCTCTTTACTTAGTGTCCAATGGGCAATACCCAAGAAAATAGTCAATCTGTAATTTGGTTGGAAAGAACTGTTTTGGTGTAAGGGTAGTGGGTTTGGAATGCATTTCCTCTTTGAGATCTCCAAGACTTGAAATTAAAGTCAATTGATTCTCTAATGAACTTAATAACCCAAACAGTATGTTTAACTTCTGATTTTTTTACGAGGCATTGAGAGAATCAGGTAATATTCATTTTCCTTGGAAGAGTACTTGGGGTAACCAAGCTTCTAAAAAGGTCGCTTTTTCTTGTCTGGACAGCTACATTAGGAAATTTCTAAATTTGGAAAATCTCATCAAAAGGAACATAATTCTTGTGAACTGGGTTTCCATGTATAAATCTAGAGGGAATCAGTTAATCATCTTCTACTTCACTGCTCAGATGCCAGTGAGCTATGGTCCCTTGTCTACTCTTCTCTTTATTTGAGTTCCGGTAGGTGATGCCAAAAAAGATAGTCGATGCGTATTTAGTTGGAAAGGACCGTTTGGGTGACATAAGAGTAGTTCAGTGGAATGCATGTCCTCTTTGCCTTCTGTTGATTATGTGGAGAGAGAGAGGGATAATCAGATTTTTAATAGCATTTCTCCCTCTACTCTTGAACCTAAATCATACTTTTCAGATCTCTGTATGGCTGGATGTCTGCTTGGGACAGTTTCCATGTCTCTTGTTTAAAATTTTTTAGATCTCCTAAATTTTTGTTTGCGATATTTAGGAGTACTTACCCTTTCCTGTACTATAGCCTATAGGTCTTTAACAAACTGACTTATCAAAAAAGATGAGATTGGTCATATAGCAGTACTTTGTGTTTCCAAATAGGGAAAATTTTTCATTATATCTTTGTTGTTCTTGATGCATGCTTGTTTATCCATATGTTGCAGTCTACTGCAATATTTCTATTGTCATGCAACATTACCAGGTCAATTCACAAGAGATATAAATGCTCATCTTGCTTCCAAGCTGTTATGACCCGAGATAATGTGCTCGATAAATTATTTGAATTTAGTTTAGTGATAGAATAAATCTTCCTAGATAGATTAGTATTGTTTTTTATTTGTATTCAATTTAATTCATATGTTTTAGGATAAGATTAGTTCCTTTGTTTTAGGATTTGTTGATGGGGTTATCTCATACTTGGTTATTTATGTACATTAAATGCATTAGTGAGAATTAAGCAGAAAATTAACCAAAAATGTCTATTTCTTCTCTCAAGTTCAGGAGATTAGTCATCTTGAATTGACTACACTATCTTTTATTTCTTAGTTCACAACATTTGGTATCAGAGTCAACGACCACGTCGAGTAATCGAGCGTAGCTCATTAAGAATGGGATCAAATGAGTTGCGACTTTGCGGTTAGATCTCGAAGGGGGCGACCTAGAGGCTAGATTAAAATTACTAATAGGTGAGTGGAGCCACCAAAAAGAGAAAGGGCTACCATCGGGTTACACTATCTTTTATTTCTTAGTTCACAACATTTGGTATCAGAGTCAACGACCACGTCGAGTAATCGAGCGTAGCTCATTAAGAATGGGATCAAATGAGTTGCGACTTTGCGGTCAGATCTCAGAGGGGGCGACCTAGAGGCTAGATTAAAATTACTAATAGGTGAGTGGAGCCACCAAAAAGAGAAAGGGCTACCATCGGGTTAGTATTGCTAGAGTGAGCAGTTGTAGACACCGGCTGCAAAGCATGGTTGTATGTTATGATCCTAATGTACCACATGGATTAAGTGTAAGCTTAATCATGTGTTTATAAGCTCTTAGGCACCCTCCCCTTGCAAGTCAGTTTTCAATGGTGAGTTCTACCCATGAGTTCCCAACATTAAATGTTATGACCTGAGCTAATGTGCCCGATAAATTGTTATTTGAATTAAAAGTATTTAAATTTAGGCTTAGTGATAGATCTTTATCTGACTAGTAGTAGTAGATTACTAGATTAGTATTGTTTTTTGCTTGTATTCAAATTGATCCCTACCATTATTAGTTCCTATGTTTTAGGATTTGTTGACAGGTTATCTCATGCTTGGCTATTTATGTACGTTAAACGCATTAATGAGAATTTAGCAGAAAATTAACCAAAATTGTCTATTTCCTCTCTCAAGTTCGAGATTGGTCATCTCGAATTGACTAACCATCTTTTTCATTTAGTAAATTATCCTATTCACAACATTTGGTATCAAAGCCAACAGATACATCCAGTTTCTTGAAAAAATAAAATTCAATCGTATTGTCATTCCACACTATCACACTATCCTCCCCATCTACAACCCAAGGCAAACAACAGCCACCATACTTCCAGGCAGCTGCTGCAACACCCAACCAAAAAAAAAACCACATCTACCTATCGAGAGTGTCAATCCTAGCAAACAAAGAATGGAGAACATGTCGGAGATTGTCAACCAAATGTTAGATATTACCAAGGACATGTCCAAAAGCATAGCAAGGATGGAAGCAAAGATGCAAGATTCGTGGGATCAAATGATAGAGGTCTTAGATAAACAATCCAATGTAATTTTGGAAATCAAAGAACAATCAAAAGTACAAGGATCCCATGAAATTTCAGAGAATCAAAAGAGTAACATGTTGGAGGATGCACCTACCTTACAAATTGCATTTGAAGATCAAAGGATTAATGAAGTGGAAAAGATAGATTAAAGGGATCTTCTCATGATTTCAAATAAGCCTAGTCTAATTTCACAAATTGAATTTGTCATTCCCGGTGAGTTCAAGGATGTCAAAATCAAGGATTTTCTGTTCACAAAAATTCTTAAAGAATTGGTGCAAATATCTATGGTCCGAATTCTTATCCTTAAACTATTTAAAGTTCAAGGTAGAGTATTCTCTAATCAATATGAGCAAGCATCAATTTTCATATCTCGGAATTTTGAGGACAAGATTCATTTGAAGAGGAAGGGAATGTTATTACCCAAGATAATATGCATGATAAATTGTTATTTGAATTAGAAGCATTTAAATTTTGGCTTAGTGATAGATCTTTATCTGACAAAGGTAGTGGTAGATTAGTACTGTTATTTGCTTGTATTCAAATTGATCCCTATGTTTTAGGATAGGATTAGTTCCTATGTTTTAGGATTTGTTGATGAGGTTATCTCATGCTTGGCTATTTATGTACGTTAAATGCATTAATGAGAATTAAGCAGAAAATTAACCAAAAAGTCTATTTCCTCTCTCAAGTCTAGGAAATTGGTCATCTCGAATTGACTACACTATCTTTTATTTCTCAGTTCACAACACGAGCAGCAGAATAGAATGCATAAAGTGATTAAGAATAAATACTTGTTCTACATCCCACGTTCATTAATTCTATTTACTCACCTCTAAAACATTGTACACCACATATAATTTGATTGTTCCTTGACCACGAATCATGTGATATATTAAGCTGATATCTGAGGCAACAGAATATTACAGAAACAAAAATTAGTAAGACATTATCTAATGAAAGAATATCACAAATATAACTGGTACTGTATATCCTTACAAAACCTGTTCGCTGCAAAAGAGTGACTCCACAGGCAATTATAAGAAAACAGCCAAAATCAGACAGTTCTGCTGCAGACCACGTCTTGAACTGCCTGCCAAAAGCATGGTTAGGTTATTTCATATACATCACAAGTTTTTCAACTAAGTATATCAAAATGGGTAGAAAGGTACCACCATGTTTACTTATGTGCTAATGGTCCTCTAGCTAAAGTTCCATAGCTCAGCTGACAAGAAGCATATATCAACCACCTAAACTACCAAACAATCGGTCCTCAAATTCTATCATACTATCAAGTAGAAAAGTATTCCAACACACAACAGATGGAATCAGAGATACAAAAGGCATGGAAAACTTCTAGCCACACCACACAAGTTCAGAACAAAATTAAATGAACTTATAAACTGAAGGATAAAAACAGATCATAAATTTAATTGGGAATTACACATGCATCCAGTGGGTCTCAAACCCAAACCTCACCCTCTGCCTTGCTTTTACAAGGGGAAAAAGTTCCATTTGGCTAGAGCTCATTGGCAATACCAGAACATTCAGAGACTATGGAAAATGACAAAATAGGTCCTTTATTTTTGGATAGGTGAGAAAAAAGGTCAAATTTTTCTTAATCATGCATAAATTAGAGCATACAATTCTGAGAAATTTACCTAAAGTGTATTCTAGCTAGGTTGATTTTGTGACTAACACCTATGATTATGTGTGCATTTCGCATTAGCTTATTTAGCTTTTTGCTAAAAATGTGCAAAAGTATACTTATACTTTGAAAATGTGAGATTTAAAAAACTGTACATAAAAGCTAAAAACTGAAGGAAAAAGTTGATGGCAAACGGACTCATAGCTTATGTTGTAAGATAGGCCATTAAATCCTTTCATGCATATCAGCTAATGCTTCATTCCATGATAACAACCAAATAAAAAGATAACTAACCTTGTGCGTAGGAGCCTCCATAAGGTCATTACAATCCTTGTTGGCATGATAGTTAATAGGGATAGAAATGAATCGAGGCAGACAAAGAAGCCAACATCTATAAGCTGCAAAATGTTGTCATATTTGAGAACCTCTTTCACAAGAATTATGAATATCCTAGTTCAATTATTATTTTTAATTATAATTCAATAGTTAAGGAGGGAGGAATTTGAACCCTAGATGTATAAGTTGGAACGTTGGAACACTATGAGATACCAACCAATTGAGCTATAAGATTCTGGGCGTATCCTAGTTCAGATAAATTGCTCTACTAGTTAAAGAAACCATTAATTCTGACAAATTCTCCCTCAAAACAGCAAAGTCCCTTTAAAACTGTTTATCTTCAAAAGTACGAACAAGCTCAACGGTGGGTTTCAAAGGAACTATGATACTATTCAAATTGAAAGAAAGATAAAGAAAAAAATAAATGAGTAGAGGATTTCTAATGCGTGCACAACTGGGCAGACACCGACTTCAATTGAAAGATTTTATTCTATTTATTTTTAAACATTTTTTGTGAGGGAGGGGGAATATAAACCTTGACCATCTCTGTTGGAAATACCAAATAATGCTAATGCCATCGAGACATAAGGCTCTTGGCACATAATATTACACTCCGTTTGTTTTGACATTATCCATTTTCCAAAAATTATTTTTTCGAAAACTGTGTCATTTTCCTATGTTTGGTAGTATTTTTTGTAACTATCTCATTTTCCTATGTTTGGCAGTGGCCTTAAAAATGAGATAGAGTTGTTTTCAATGGTTTCCATATTGCCTCTTAACTTCCTTATAGAGTTGTTTTCTGGAAAATTTAAGCAGAAAAAAATTACCAATTCACATCTCCAAGGCAGGCGGAAGATAGTATCGTAAACTCTCTCGCGCTCTACCTCATTACCAATAGTCGTCGTGTTCCGTAGCGCATTGCCATTGTACATTTCTTCCATGAAGTACTTCAATGGTGACTTGTCCACCGTAAACGACACTGATACCAACACATAGAACCACAACAAAACATAAATAACCATAAAATCAAGCTTATAGCTCAACGTGGTGATTGATTTCCATACACTAAACACGGAAAAAAAAAGAAGATAAATTTACACATTCATACAACAAACAATGAAGCAATGAGAAAAGGATCAAAATTGGCTCACAATTGGGATCATCCGCCATTAGCCGCTTCCAATCCAATGACTTCTCGGTCTCTAACTTCTTGGAACCGACACTCCCGTTCGGCTCGGCCCGTTGTTTCACGGCGGAGCTCACTTCTACGCCGCTCTCCTCCTCCTCCTCCTCCTCCTTCTCTCTCTCCTTCTCCTTCACCTTCTCATTGTCTCCCCCAACCCGCGACGCCGCGTCGTCACTGGCGCCGCTGATACTGACGCTCCTCTGCCGCAGCTCCCCCAAATTGAACCCCTCGCCGCGCACATTCTGGAAATCCGGCTCCGTGACCACCGTACACACGCTACTGCTCTCGACGCTGTAACTGTGCGTGCAGTTCGATTCCAATCCATTGGTGCGGCTCGTATCGGGATCGAGTGTTGCTTCGGCGATCGGATCTTCGCGAATGGAGGACTCGGAGTGGATCGGTTTCTTTCGCCTGTGTTTCCGTTTCTTGCGATTGGGATTGGGCTTGGGCTTGGATTGGACGACGACGCCGTTTTGGATTGGATCTGAGTTTGAGCGGTAGAAGAATAAGGATTCGTCTTCTTCGAAAGACATGCTTTGGCTCAGAACCTCGAAAGACAATTTTCTATCGTCGGATCTCAGCGCCATGGCCACCGAGAAACAAAAAGAAAAAAAAAAACAATTATTATTATTGAATTAAAAAAGAGGATTGAGAAGAATTAAGATTCTGTATACATGAGAATCAAAATATGGAAGATTCTGTGGAATTTTGGTATGAACGCTGGAGGTTGGGGAATTTGGAGTCTAGTGGGACTCCTGGGAGACCCAAATTCTGCTGCATACTCTTTGTGTTTCCTTTGTTTTCGGTTTATGTACTGTTTGGGAAATGTCTTTATTAGACGTGGCAGAACGGCGGATCAGGTCGGCGGGTAAAAACGTGTCATTTTAAACGGATCAATCGGGATATGGACCGGGTCGGGTTGATAAGTATTTTTCAAACAAGTTTTTTTTTTTTTTTTTAATTACAAAAATAAATCAATGACAACCTGCTTAGAGAGAATGAATAAAATCAATTAAGCAAATGAATTGTACTTAATGTCACTTGTTAATATCTTTCAAATTCTGACAGTTTTGAGCATGACAAAAATTATTTATAGTCATAAATTCATGATGGAAAAAATTCTCAATGTTAACTGTCAAAATGCATATAATTACAAGTTTATATCTTCATAAAGAGATAGATCTTAAAACAAACAAAACAAGTAAGCCAGCAAAGTAACAACTTATTAATATTCTTTCTTTTGGATGTTTTTATGGTTTTTTGAAGCATGAAATTCTTTTATTTTGTTATTAAGATTTGGATCTTTTGGGGGTGATAGATTGTGAGCAAAGGAGGAGCACAGATTAAAAAAAAAAAAAAAGGAACAAAGTTTTTTGTAGCCTAGTGTGCAAGTGAAGGCAGATTTTTTTATGGACGAACGGATAAATTCTTTGTAATTCGTAATGGCCACTATTCATTGGCTTCTAAAAAACCCAAATCACTTATTCAACCATCATAGATTTTACCAATTAAGCTAACCACTAAGTTTAGTCAATTTGAATGTGTATGTTATAACTTATAAACACATGCTAATTTAATTAATTTAGTTAGCTAGTTAAATATTATTATATAAGTAATGAATAAATTAGTCATTAGTTGAATATATTCAAAATTTATAATGAATATACTCTTTGAATATGTATACCTATATGTATACCTTTATCGCCCAATCTTTTTCTCATGTGTGCAATGGGCCTCCAAAGCTTGCTTCATTCAGCAGAGATAGAAGGGCATATCCAGGGTGTAGCTATCTGTCGGAATGGACCTAGGGTCTCTCATTTATTTTTTGCTGATGATAGTATATTGTTCTGTTGTGCAAAAGAGGAGGAATGCCAGAAGATACTGGATATTTTGGCTATTTATGAGAGAGGGTCTGGGCAGAAAATTAATCAAGACAAAACTAATATTTTCTTTAGCTCCAATACCACTTCAAATATGATGGATCGGATCCAAGCTATTCTGGGTGTTCTTGCCATTCACTGGTATGAACAATACCTCGGTTTGCCAGCTCTTGTGGGTAGGGCTAAGAAACAAAGCTTTATTTATACTAAGGAAAGGGTATGGAAGAAACTCCAAGGGTGGAAGGAAAAACTTTTGTCTTAGGTTGGTAGAGAAATGCTCATCAAATCAGTCATTCAAGCGATTCCCACATACACAATGAGCTGTTTTAAGCTCCCAAAAGGATTGATTAAGGAGCTGGAAATCATGATTCGTAAATTTTGGTGGGGGTACAGCGGAGGGAATAGGAAGATTCACTGGGTTAAGTGGGATAGACTTTGTGAGGCTAAGGAGGTTGGTGGTATGGGGTTCAAGGAAATTGAGAAATTTAATGATGCTTTGCTGGCCAAATAGGTTTGGTGGATGATTAATAATCTGGAATCTCTTTGCAATCATGTTTTCAAGGCAAGATTTTTTCCAGACTATTCTATTCTTGAAGCAAGAGACTCTATTGTGGGATCCTATGCATGGAAGAGCATTTTGAGTGCTAGGGATGTCATTCGAAGGGGGATGGTGTGGAGGGTGGGGACGGGGGAGAGGGTGAGGATTAAGGAGGATAGGTGGTTGCCAAATAAAACAAATGGATTGGTTATTTCCTCGTTGTCCTAAGTGGTAGCGGAGACAAAAGTTAACTCTCTCATTGATCAGGACCAAGTTAGGTGGAATGAGGAGGTGGTGCGATATTTATTCCTTCCCCATGAGGCAGATTCAATTCTGGCCATACCACTGAGTTTAAGGCGACCCACTGATCGTATCGCTTGGAAACACACTCCCTCGGGTTTGTTCACAACTAGTAGTGCCTATAAACTAATTTTATCTTGTGAGTCCATGTTCAATGTAGGTAGCTCACGTGTAGAAAACCATAAGAAGTTCTGGAAGTGTCTTTGGCAACTCCGGATGCCAAACAAAATCAAAAACTTTGTTTGGAGGGTGTGTAACGAGGCGCTGCCAACAAAGATGAACCTGCACCATCGGCACGTCACAGATTCTGACATTTATGACCTGTGTGGAGAGTTTTTTGAGGATACCGTTCACGCTATATGGACATGCAAGGAGGTAGCTGGTGTTTGGTCGTCCTTGGATTGGTTCCACCAATCTGTCCCTGTTTAGCTCGTGAATTACAGAGAATTGTTGGCCAGGTTTATGCTGAGTCAAGATGATTACAAAGCTGAGATTTTTGCCATAGCTGGGTGGTACGTGTGGAATAGGTGTAATGCCATTCACTTCAACCAAGCGGTCCGGCCTGTGGATAGCATTTGCAGGGAGGCTAGTAGCTTTCTTCAGGAGTTTCTTCAAGCCCAAGAGGTTGAGCTAAGTCCTCCACGTCCTCAGGTGAAACAACGATGGCGACCTCCTGATCTGAACATCTACAAGATCAACTTTGATGCTGCGGTCTTTCGAGCTTCGAACCTGGCAGGTGTGGGAGTGATTGTTTGTGACAACAGGGGTGATCCGATTGGGGCGCTAACCATGCCTGTTCCTTTCAGGAAGTCTGTGGCAAAGCTGGAGGCTTTGGCATGTCAGAGGGCGGTCCAATTTGCTTTGGAGATTGGCTTGACTCAAGTGTGGTCGAAGGGGACTCTGTTACTGTCATTGAGGCGCTTAAGAATGGCATGGGTCAGTTTGCCAGCTATGGGAACATCCTTGATGACATTCGGTTCCAATCAACTTGTTTTCAATATGTTGAATTTTCGTATACTAGCCGTGTATGTAACTCTATTGCTGATGCGTTGGCTAAGAAACCTAGTTCTAGTGTTAGGCTTCAGGTTTGGTTAGAAGATTTACTTGAAGACATTGTCCTCTTGGTGGTTGAGATGTTCATTAATTTTGGTATTAAATAAAATGCCCAGGCTTTTGGTCTGGTTTCTCAAAAAAAAAAAAAAAGTTAGTTATAGCTTAAAAAAATGTCAAAAATACCCCTAATCTAATTAGATAATCCTTATTCCTAAAAAATAAAAAAATGGGGTTAAAATTGTAATTCAATAAAATTAAAAAAAAAAAAAACTGCCAGAGAAATTTTTTTCCTAAAAATTAGCACACTCTCTATAAATATATCTCACATACATTTGATGCATTTTTTCCTAAAAAGTAGCAAACACTAAACCTGCAGTTTACTCCATTTCAAATTCTAAATTTTAGTTTCTTAAAAATTTCTTCATGTGTAAATTCACTAACAATAGATAAATTCGAATTGAAAAATTACTTTAAACTCATAAAAAAAAAAAAAAAAAAAAAAAGGCTCATCGCACATGCGGAGCGTGTATGATAATGCTAGTTTTTATTAAGAGTTTGTGATTCTTATTACATACGATACAAAAAAATAAAAAATCGATTCACAACATGATTCACGTTTTGACAATTATGCTTGCAATTATTATACCAAAGTAAATCCAAAGTTAGCTTTCTTTTTTTATTTTAGAAAAAAAGAAATCTAAAGTTAGCTAATTGTCAATACTATAAAAGCTTGGCATAGTGCATGAATACCATGCACCCACCTAAGCCAAGTCAACAAAACATTTAAAGCATCTACTCAAAAGGAAGGAGCTAATTTCTGTAATTTATTACCATATTTTGACCCTGGACAAAACTTATCACCGTCAATAGCTAGTATTGATTCTATTGAATGAGATTTTTTTTTTTTTTTTTAATGGTTGTCTTGACAGCCTTGAGTCTTGTGTTGTCTTGTCTCTCATGTCACTCATGTCCGTGATTTGTGAGCTCTTTATTGGTTGTGATGAAATAGTCTTCGGCACAAAAAAAAAAAAAAAAAAAAAATTAAATAATCATTCTCTCATGTCATGTCTTGACTTGTTTATAACTTTATATCTATAATATATTGACTATTAGTTTTGATATTTTGTGTTTTATGCACTTGTATCATGACGTAGTTTAAATATATTTTTTAGCGAATTTTTTTTAACTGGTTGGGTCACGGGTTATTCGGGTCAGGTCGGGTTAACCCGCAAAAAAAGGGGTCGGGCCACGAGTCAACCCGTTTTTACTTCGGGTAAAAAAAAAAAAAAGTTTGTGTCAAGTATTTTTCAGGTCGGGTTAGAAAATTTTGACCCGTATTGCCATGTCTAGTTTTCATGTAAGATTTTGAATTTTGGTCCCTAATAGTTTAGGCCCATGAAGTTAGGATACCATATTGGGCCTAATATTTTAGGCCTATAATTTAAAATAAAATAAATAAAAAACAAACAAACAAAATCATTTGACAAACTTAACTCTTGTTTGTGATTCTCAAAAAAAAAAAAAATTAAATAAATAACTTAACTCTTATAGTCTCATGTAAACTTTGTTTTAATTGATTGAAAATGGGCAATTCGGTCTTTTCATATGGTGTCACGTAAGTTGCATGTAACATACTTTTTCATCCAAATTAACAGATCAATTGACGGTAGGGTGTAAAGTGAAACACATGTTATAGTTTAAGATAGTAATCGTGCATCTTAAAAGCTCAAGTAAATAAGTGCAAATGAAAGTATAATTTAAGGTGGTAGAGCGTAATTTTTCAAAGATTTAAATGAGGCCCAAGCTTGGTGTATACTAGCTAGGAGTGTTCATGGTGCGGTGTGGTGCGGTGCGGTGTAGTGCGGTTTTTGGCTATTTTTAACACCATAATTTATGGTGCAGTTTAGTCAAAACTATAACTGCATCGTACCTCATTTTTACGATCACATATGCAGTGCAGTTTAAAATTTAGCTAAAATCATAATAGCACCACAAGAGTCAAAGTCATCTTTGCTGTAAAGTCTTCTTTGCTGTGTCTTTTACTGGACCTCAATTTTCTCTATTGAGTCAGCTCTTTTAAAAAGGAAGGTAAAATTTACCTGTTAGCATTAATGAGATACCATAAAACAAGAAGACTTCACAGCAAAGATGACTTTGACTCTTGTGGATTTTTTTCTCACATAATAATATGTTGTCCTAATTAAATTCATTATAAGATTCCATCATTCATGTGATAAAATTGAAGAGGGAGTATCATGTTTCTGTACTCCAGAATTACCTAATAATATTTATATATGAAATATTTTTTCTTTTATATAAAATTTTTAATTGGGGTATTCTTTTATCTCACATAATAATAGGTCCTACTAATTAAATTCATTATAAGATTCCATCATTCATGTGGTAAAACTGAAGAGGGAGTATCACGTTTCTATATTCCAGGATTACCCAATAATATTTATATATGAAAAATGCTGTCTTTAGATGGAAATTTTTAAAACTACTTATTAAACTTAAATCGATAAAATTTAAATTAATAAAAATTTCAATTATCGTGGATTCTCATTTTATTGTTTAGAGTATTATAGTAGAGTTACTACGGTTAATAGTACCAATGGCAATGCTGCGGAGTGCGGACAACAACAACGGAGAGTAACAATGGCAATGGCAAAGGTGAAGATGAAAAAATGATAACGGTGCACAACGTTTATGATGCCAATAGCATTGGTGAATGCTGAATGGTGATAGTGGCCATAGTGGTGGTGTTGAAGGTGTAAGGTAATCGTTTATCAAAAAAAGAAAAGAAAAAGAAAAGGTGTAAGGTAATCATTTGAGTGACAGTAGCGGTGGCATTACAAAGAGTGGTGCTTTGAAAATGGTAATATTGAAAATTTATATAATGATCATAATTCCCTCATGAAACTTGAACTTGGTCTAAAATTTCAAATAACTCTATTAGCATCGTTTGGATTGCACGTTTTGCGTTTGGCATTCGAACAGTGGGATCTACTGCACTGGTAAATGAAGACAAATGCATAGTAGCTGTGCGTTTTACGTGTCATGTGTCATGAAGTAATACTTCAAAATTATTTTCAGTGCAATTTGTCATCATGTTATGTCATGTTCGTATTGGGACCCGCATTTTAAAATTATTTTTATTACAGTGTTTTCAGCAAAATAAACGGTATCCAAATAGACTCTAAATATAGTTTTGTAGAGTACAGATAGAGAGTGTCCTAGCTGAGGAGTTTGCCATTATTTCAACGCATTTAAAGGGCTTTCATTTCAGTTATATATATTGCTCTTCTGCAAAAATCTTTGGAGTAAGAAAATCTTATTAGGGTGTGTTTGGATACTGCTTATTTGTTGAAAACTGAAGACTTTATTGTCGAAAATACTGTAACAAAATAATTTTTAAAGATGTGAATAGTGCTATGGGACCCAAATTTACTTTAAAATATTTATTTTGTTGAGTTTGGTGGAAAAGTAAACAATATCCATGGGACCCACTAAAAAATGTAGAATGAGAGGATTGGGCAAAGTGCCCAATCCAAATGCAAGCATAATTATCATTTTTTTTTCAAAAATCTTATAACTCAATTGGTATATTTAGTGGAGTACTTCCAAAAAAGACATTTAAAATTCAAATCTTTATTTTACAGTTGTAACTATTGAATTATATATATATATATAGTTTTTTTTTTTTATAAAAAAATATTGGTAATTTCGACTTACTCATACATCTTAAATCAACGACCTTTTTCTCAACAAAAAAAAAAAAAAAAAAATCAACAACATTACCTCCTGTCTTGTTAGTATGGGAAAATAAAGTATTAGTTACGCTTTGTTTGTTTCGATGAAAAACCTTCTGTAAAGATAATTTTTTGTGTTTTTTAATGTTTGGTAGTATAAAAAAAAATTAAAAAAGTTAAAGGAAAACTATATTTGGTCAACGGAAAAAATATAACTTATTTTTAGAGATTGTTTTCCATTAAATTTTTTTGAAAAACAACTCTATCTCATAGCAAGCTAAATAAGGGAAGTTATAAGATTATTTTTCAACTCATTTAAGGTAATTATCAAACATAAGAAAATAAGATAATTTTATAGAAAATATTTTTTAGAAAATAACTCATTTTCTAGAAAAATATTTTTGCTTAAACAAACAAAAGATAGTTCATTGGCAACAAAGATAAGTCAATATTACCCTCAAATTTTCACATCTTAAAATCTATTGTACAAGCATAGTTTTACTAGATGAGTTAACTGGAACCCACTTGTACAAGCATAGCTTTAATTGTTAGTTTCCATACAAAAAAAAAGACAATTTTATTGTGACTATACTCTATTCAAGTATACCTACAGGTCCGATCAAAAAAAGAAAAAACTATACCTACAGGTCATTCTCAAAAAAAAAAAAAAAAAAAAAAAAAAAAAAAAAAAAAAAAAAAAAAAAAAAACTGTACCTACAGGTAAATTTCACTAAGATTTTATATATCATATAAAATGACACAGTATGATGTATATTTAAATTGAACTATGCGATAAATCAATTTAAAATGGAAAGGATCTTGGTGGGCGAAGAGGGTGGAGTGTCATTTTTTATCATTTAAAAAATTGATATTTATTATTTAAATGTAGGGAGCAACCCTAAAAAAGAAGATGATTAGAAAGGAAGCATGCATAAACCTGCTTGTGTACATACTTAAGGTCCGTTTGGATACAGCTGAAAACTGAAAACTGAAACTGAAACTGAAAACTGAAAAATACTGTAGCAAAATAATTTTTAAATGTGTGAATAGTACCGTGGAACCCATTTTTAATGAAAAAATTGCTAAAAAGTGTAATTTGTGGGTCCATGAACAGTGTACAGTGTGCACTGTTCACGGAAAAAGTCAAATATTGCTGCGCAACAGTGAATGAACAATAAAAAAAGGGTCAAAAACGCGTGAAAAAAAAAAAAAAAAAAAGAGTTGAAAACGCAAAACGTGCGTTTGGGAAACGCAAACGCGCTTCCCAAACCCACACTTAATAAGAATTTACCCTCAAACCAATTTTGATGAAATTCATCTAACCTATTAAATGACAATTTTCCAAAAACATTTATGTATAATTTTAATTACATGATTGACTTAATAAGTTAGATGACTTATTTAAATAATATATGTTGAAGGTTTTATGAATCATCATGTAATATGTAAATATGTTAGAGAAGAATCCCGGCACAAACCTATTTAGAGAAAAACTTTATTCATATAAAAAATTGTATCTTCCATTCTATATGACATATCTCTCACGGGACTCCAACAACCCAGTGCCAGCCATCCTTAAATTCATCTCCCGAAAAGTACAAAGGCTAATTTTCTGAAGGAAAAAAAAAAAAAAAAAATAATCCTCTTATACATTCATTTTAGCCAAATAATTTATATAATGCTTAGAACAGCCCTCTGAGCATAGGAAAACGAAATCACAATTTATTTAATTATGTTTTCAAAATTAGAGTCAGGGTCCAATTTGACTCATAAAATCTAGAAACAAAATAAAAGACTTGTCTCATTGGCTGTTGGATTATAATGGTTGAAACAATTACTTATAAAACTCCATAAATAGCTTTAATGTAGTATATATAGACATTTAGATACATACACATAGATGACACATGTCATTTACATGACTGTCACATAATTTGCCACTTTACTCGCGTCACTGTCAAAAAAAAAAAAAAAAAATTGGAGGGTGAAGAAAAAGAAATGAGTCTGTACTTTTCCTTTTTGATAAATAGAGATAGTGTGGGAGGGGGGAGATGTGGTTTGAGAGTTGAGAGTTGAGAGTTGAGACAAAATAAAAACTGGTAAATAAAATAAAATATAACAAAAAAACAAAATTAAAGACTGTTGAAAGGTTGATTTCTTTAAACAAAAAATTAGGGGTTGTTAGGACTTTGGTTTGATCCAAACACAAAAACTATTTGGAAACAGAAAATGTGGAAAATTACAAATCGCCAGCGAAAAAGTTAGATGCGTAACAAATATGTCCTGTTAACTTTAGTTCTTGAAAGTTGAAAGACAAGTTGGTAGTAAAAGATATCAATTCCTAGATTTGTTGCGGTTAGTCAAAAATAAATAAATAAAACAAAACTAGATATGGACAGAATGTAGAAAATTCCGGAGCAAATATACAAATCAAATTCTTCTTAATTTTTTTTTTTTTTTGGGTGCTTATAGGAAAAATCCACAAGAGTCAAAGTCATCTTCGCTGTAAAGTCTTCTTGTTTTATGGTATCCCATTAATGCTTACAAGTAAATTTTACCTTCCTTTTTAAAAGAGCTGGCTCAATAGAAAAAATTGAGGTCCAATAAAAGACACAGCATCTAGTCGAATCCTATAATTTTGTTCTTTATTTACACCAATGACCAAAACAAAAAAATAAAAAAGTTGCGCGGTAGGACTTACGATAAATAACACTTAATGTACATTGGAAAGAGAGTGAGGAGAATGTATATCTTGTTTGGGGTGTATATTGCAAATCATTTATAACACGTGGGATCTATTAGTATGAGTTCCACTTGTTGTGAGGGAGTATATTATTTTTTGATAATGTGAGTTATCAAAATCCATCCTCCAATTATCTAGAAAATAATGAATATACATTTTAAATTTTTAATATTATAAACAATTTTTTTTAGAACTTTATTTAATGGTAATTTTAGAAACTTCTATATTTTTAATTAAGAAACAAGACAATAAATAATGTTCCTTTAAAAAGTTGGGTTTTTATAAACTGGACCAACATTTTGGGACGAATGTAGTATTATATTAAAACTAGGAATATATATATATATATATATATAAATAAATTTCCTCACTTTGATTTTAAATATCCACTATTAAAAGAGATTATGGGGAATATAATTTATGTTTTAAGAAAAAGTTATTTCATTTCATTGAGAATTAGGATCCCATGTCAATATTTCTATTATAGTAAAGGCAAATAAATCATAAGAAATTTCATAATTGGTAACTAAAGGGGGGTGCTTGTTTACATATAACCATATTTTTGAAGCTAGGTCCAAAACCATTTCTTTTTAAGAAAGTTTCAACTTATGACGTCCGCTCCCGATGATAACTTTTTATTATCAGACCAAGACACCAATCAGTTTTTAGTGTAGGTGGAGATTGAACTCTAAATCTCTTATACAACCATCATAAACTTTACAAATTGAGCTAATTGGAACCCATGTCCAAAGCCCTTTTTTAAATTTAAAACAATAAAACTATGAACCCAACAATTAATCATCCTATATAATTTTTTCTCTCCCTTGTGTGTGTTTGTTTCTCAAAAATAAAAATAAAAATAAATAATCTCGTATATTTATTGTTAAATTTATTAGTATCTCGTGTTTTTATACTCCATATCATGATCCATTTGTTCATGTATATTTTTTAATAGACAATAAATATTTAAAATTTTCACATCCACTTTCATAATAATTGCTTTTTATTATTAAATCAAGATTCAAACCCAAAACCTCTATTGGACGAAAAATAACTCTATCAATTGAAGTTCTGAACAAACTACTAACTAGAACTCACAACACCTATTTGTTATGTATATGAAATTGATTTAAATTTTTTAAGGATGAAATTGTAAAATTTAAACATATAAATAGTATTGAATTTAAACTAAAATTTATTGGATAAAAGGATAAAGTTGAGCTCCAAACATCTTTGCAACTATTTTTTTTTTCAACCTATTACCAGTCATGTAACACTCCATTTGTTTAGCTGTAAAATGTTTTACTAAAATATTTTTATGTATTAGGTGAGATATGTAAAAGAGTTCAAGCATAAACCATCAAAATCAGCGTCTCAGCCATTGGAGATTATAAAACTTAAATTTTACACTACATCTTTATAGAATTTAAACTCTTATTCTTTTATCAACCTAACCTATATAAATAAATAAGTAAAATTTAGGTGTAATCTATTAGGTTCCCGGTAAAATTAAAACATATACAATTGCCTTTGAATTTAATCATTCTTGAAAAAAAAAATAGTGAGGAACTTTAGGACCTGTTTGGTAAGAGATTTCTAGTAACATTGTTTAAGTTTTGTGAAAATACATGTGGGTGAAAAAATATGTGAAAATACGTATTGTGGTGTTTAAATAACAGTTTTCGGTGTTTAAACACCGTTACTAAATGGGCCTTAATGTCCTGCCCCTAATAAACATAGGTAAAGTCTGTAATCAAGTTTTGTTATAAATAAATTACTAATTTTATGTGATTTCTTTGGGTAATTCTCAAGCACCCTGATTAACTTATGTGTCCGTACCAAATAAGAATTAAGTTATGTGTCCATACCAAATAAGAAGCATGAAAATTTACTTCAACAGTTCTACTAGAATCCCCACCATAAAAGGAACAAATAAAATAAAATTTAAAAAAAAAAAAAAAAAAAACTTAAAACGGCGCCCTCAAATAGCAATATATAGTATATACCGAAAATCTCGGAGGCGGGAAAGTTGCCATTAAAATGAAATCATGAGATAATGCAAATTTTCAACGATTATCATCGGCCTACACTTTAGTCTTTATTTTAGGCTGTTTTTTTTTTTTTAATAAATTATTTTATAAAAAGGCCTTTTTAGCTTACTCACTGGTCCCACTAGAGAGTCCTATGGGGCCTACACTGTCATTATCACATAGAAAATAGAAAGCCCATCTTGAATCTTTGACCGTCAGATGAATCTCAATCCAACGGCTATAATGTAGTCACATTCCCGCCGATAGTAGGACAGCTCTTCTCTCTATAAGGGTAGTGAACACAGCTCCTCCCAGAAAATTTTGTTTCCATTTTTATTTTATTTTGTTTTTTTCTTTTTCTTAGTACTATTTGTTTTGTACACACAGACACACTCAGTCCCATATTGTTTGATGGTTTCTCTTCTCTCCATCTCACAACACAACCCTTTGAATTCTTTTAGAATTCTCTGTTCTTGTCATTGTTTTGTGTAGCAGATTCTGCAACTCCAGTGAGTTCAATCTGAAATCGAAGATATGGTAATACTTTAATTGTTTTCAGTCTTTTCTTATTATTGGGTTATCAAAGTTTTCTTTTTTCTTTTTTTTTTTGTTTGTTGTGTACTTTTTTTCTTCTTCTCCTTATTGGGTTTTGTTGATCACAAACAAAAAGTCAGTCACTTTTTATAAATTTATAATTTTTTTTCTACAAATTTGTTGTCTTTTTGATTCTTTAATTGTGATGGTGTTTCTTTTTGCTGTTACTAATTTGTTTGATTGTAGAATATATCAGTTCAACAGACTATAAAGTGAACATATCAGTAAAATTTGTATTTGGTTCAATTTTGTATTGTTGGGATTTATTAATTTGATTAGTTTTTCATAAATTTAATCACTATGCCTTGAATTTTTAATCTTGAAGAAGACTTATACTTGCTCTAGATTTGATTTCTAAAAAAGGTGTGTTATGTGTGGGATTGACGTTTGGTCAATTTGATGACTAGACCATATACTTTATTGGTAAATCTTGATTATTGAATTGTTGAAACATGGGTTTTCTGAAATTTATGTGGTGGATGGATTGGTTTTTCAGGTAGGATTCAAGTATTACATAAAAGAAACAGACTGGCTTAGTGCTCTTTTGCATTGCAAATTCTTTGGTTCTTGTAGTGATCATCAAGAGCTTCGGAAAAATGAAAAGAATGTGTTTTGCATTGACTGTAGTATTGGGTGTTGTAGACATTGTATAAAGGATGATGATCATTGCTTCCACCGGCAGCTACAGATCTGCAAATATCTCTTCAATGATGTCGTCCGCCTTCAAGAAATGCAGAAGCATCTTGACTGCTCTAAAATTCAGGTTTTTCTGTAATTATCAATATCATGACAAATTTTTTAGTGACTTTTACTAAGGAATTAAATTAGTTCATCTGCTATTTCAAATCTAATTATCACTGATGTAATTATACAATTTCCATGACTATTGTTTAGTTTCTAGTTACAAATCATAGCTTGAATTCATTATTTTAATTGAGGGGATTTCAAAATTCTTCTATCTTATTGATTTTGTTGGTAAGAGGGGGGGGGGGGGGGGGTCGGGGAGTACTGATCGTCTTTAGTTGATCAATATTTGTCCAATTAGCCTATTTGATTATTTGACCCTGTAATCATAAACATGCATTTATAAGTTTCTGATTTTTTTGTAGTTATTAATGGAATTACTAGACAAAATTCTATTGTTGATGTAGCACGTTAAATTCTAGTATTTATCACTCTCCTTTAGTTTATAAGTTAGCATATATTATGGTCATTTCTCAATGGTACTGATTCAATGGAGTTCTCATTTTAATAAATAAACTGACTGTTCCTTAAATTAATAGTGATTTCTATTTAAGTACAAAAACGTTTGACCTTATTCATTTCATCAGTCACTAATTTGTTAGTTTGTGCAATTGTTGATTATTAAATTGATTGCATCTTTAATTGGTCTGCGAGTTTTAGCTATGCACTACCGCACACCCTTGGTGTGATGGTCATTCCACAAGTATAAGTACCTGTGGGGTATGGTTGGTAAGGACTGAGATTTAAGCTTTCTGGAGGGAGCTTTATACATATATACACTTAGATTAAGCTATAGTAGAATTTCTATCTTGTATGAAAAAAAAAAAAAAAAAAAAAAAAAAGCTATTGAATATTATTGCTAATTTGATGTAGTTCGTCTCATATTCCTGATGATAGTTCTCTTATTGATAGCTTATATACACATGGTTTTCCTCATGGCAGCGTCAATCAGTGATTACCCATAGCTTTCAATTTTCTATTCAGGTTAGAAATGAATAGCTCAATGTCTACTTCAATTAATTGTGATTTGATTTGGCAGACATATAAAATCAATGGTAAAAAAGCTGTGCATCTCAATCCTCGGCATCGATCCAAAGATGCAAGACCTTCAACTAAATCAAAGTTTGGTGGTACTTGTGAAGGATGTGGGAGATACATACAAGACCTTCCTAATCGCTTCTGCTCCATTGCTTGCAAGGTAAATACCATAATCCTGATTTCTTGAACCCAAATTGTAATACTCAATTAGTCAATGTTATGCACCTTGCATGAGCCCTTGAATTATTGTTGGTAATTTTCATGCTGTACATGTTTTCAGGTCTCAGTGGTAGCAGTGAAGCTTAAGGATCAAAGCCATAACTTGATTCCTGACCCAATTCCGGAAATTGATATGTCTTTTAAGGAAAACTCTTACGAAGATACAGATGTGAATGAACTGGAATCATCAATCTCTGTTGCTGATTCATCTGAGGAGAGGGCTTGGGTAAGTTCATTCTTGAAGCCAAGGAAAGTATTGCACAAGAGGAAAGGCATACCTCATAGGGCTCCTCTTTGTTGATGCTAATGCTTGGAAACAAAATTAATGTTCCATTCTTTTTTTTCCCTTATATTCCTTATATAAAATTTCAGTCAATTTTCATTTTAACAATTCAACATTTTTGGCTTATTAAGGTACTAAAAACAGAAATACTACAGCTATTACAGTCCTATTAATGATAAATCATTGAAGTAAAAATAAAATCTTTCCCGTGTCGACCATGTTGAGGACTTTTTTGAATCCCTGTTGGCTCAGTGATGGCCTCTTGTTTAATATGATCTTTAGTAGTTGTATTATTGGGCCCTCTCCTTAAATTATGGCAAAAGTCTTTGTTTTTCTTTGTTTTAATGTGAACATGGCAGACAAAAAATCGAAAAGGGTTTGTGAGTGAATGGAATGTCAAGGATTCAGCCGAAGTTAGCAGGTAGGTAGGCGGCTGAATTATGTGAAATTGTGCATTCTGCAGATTGTTGACCAAGCTTATCACATTTTTGTTGAAATTGTCATTTGTCAGGCACTAATAAAAAATGACCATAAGGCTGATGGATAAAAGTTACATATATTCATCTGCATCTTATTCATTTGACAAGCATTAATAAAAGGGCCGGTGCACATTCTAAACGTACCATTTCATTTTTATTTATTTATTTTTTATATTCTAGTCTAATCTAAGTGTATATATGTGTGAGTCTCCCTCTTGGAGACTTGAACCTTGGCTTTTTCCCCCAACATTCCACAAGCATTTATACTTTTATTGCAGTTCAGATAATGTGGTAGTGTATACCACAAGAAGTAACAAGGCGTGATTGTTGAAAAATTATTTAATGTGCTTGAGTAATACTTTCTCCTTTCATATGAATGGTGGCCTGGTGGGTTCTAAACGTGAATTTGTATTTGGTGTATTTGCTAAAGTAATAATAAGAAGTTTTTTCTATAAAAAAAAAATAGTTTGAGCTGTTCCTAAATAGATCAAGTCGTTTACCATTACTGCCTTGTATGTTTTTTTTTTTTTTTTTTTGATGGGTCTGCCTTGTATGTTTTTCTTCCTAGACTGCAAAGAATATTTCCAGTTGCCACTATATGGATTCAAGAATCAGGAGTACGCCCCACTGACTGTAGGCCCATACATAGTGGGAACATCTTTTGGTTTTTTGGAAAAAAAATCAAAATTACAATGGAAACACGCATTAGAAAAGCAAGACAAAAAACAAAGAAAAGAAACAACATCAAACGGATTCGGATTTTCAGTTAGAGAAAACTAAGCATGAGTCATCCACTGCTAATTGGTACAATTTATTTTTCAATTTTTTAAAAATAAGGTTGTTTTACAAAAATTGCACCTAAAAAGAAGTAAAATTTAAATTAATTGTACTTTAAAAAACAGCGATTGATTTTTTTACCAAACTGACACTGATAATAGGAAAGAAGACATGATGGAGCCACCCTAAACAGAAGATTAGTGAGCATATTATATATAACAAATTCAATCATTAGAGCATTTTTATCATGTCTTAAAAATTTTAGCATTTAACAATTCAAAAACTTACTTTATATCTTTTAACACTTCACTTTACAATATACCCAGCATCAAAACTTTTACTTTTTTTACCACATTATTTAAATATTCTTTCTTTATTATTTTTTTATTCTTCTCTCTCTCTCTCTCTCTCTTCTCAACCCAACAATCTTGCTAGTCACCACCACTGGCATAACAAAATCCAACAGCCACCTCACCCAACAGCCAACAACTACCACACTACCAATAGCTTCCATGCCAAAAACTCAAAAACTATAAACAACCACCACAAACCCACCACACAAACCCAACCACAAACTACCTTAGCACAACCATAGCCACCATCATCGGTGGCACCCACAACCTCTGCAAATCGGGACCCCCACCACCTAAAACCAAATAAAAAACTCAACAAACCAACATCAAAACCACCAATCAAACCCAATACCACCACATATCACAAACCCATGTTAGAAATCATAGACCCAAAATCAGAAAGAGCATATTTTTTGAAATTTCTCACCCAAAATCAAATC
Organism: Quercus robur; assembly: GCF_932294415.1. Taxonomy (NCBI): domain Eukaryota; kingdom Viridiplantae; phylum Streptophyta; class Magnoliopsida; order Fagales; family Fagaceae; genus Quercus; species Quercus robur. The sequence goes on along the minus strand of NC_065536.1, from coordinate 30,860,248 downwards.
ACAAAACCCACCCAAACCCAGTCACACCTATCGAAACCCAGCCATGCTCGTTGAACCACCACAACCCAGCCACCCTGATCAACAATAGAGACCCACGAACCACAAACTTGACCTCATCTTTTTCACCGGTTTCGCCGATCCACTATCCACACTTAGGGGTGTTCGCAGTGTGGTACGGTGCGGTTTTGGGCCATTTTTAGCATCGCACCGGTGCGGTTTAGCTAAAATCATAACTGCACCGCACCTCACCTTATTTTTGTAGTCACATGTGCGGTGCGGTGCGGTGTGGTGCGGTGCGGTGTGGTGCGGTGCGGTGTGGTGCGGTTTAGAGTTTAGTCAAAACCATAACTGCACCGTACCTTATTTTTACGGTCACATATGCGATACTATGTATAAGATGCAACTTGAAGTCGATATATTTTTCAAATTTTGGGCTTTTCCTATTCAGCCCAAAACTATTTTTTCCCCTTTTTTTAAGCCAAGTTTTAAATTATTGAGCTAGTTTTTCTTTATTTTGGGTTGGCTTTTCTAGTCAACACTTGCTAGGGTTATTAAACATTTTTTTTTTTTTTTTGGAAAACTAGGGTTATTAATATATAAAGAGGGTGCGGTGTGGTGCGGTGCGGTGCACTATTACTTGCGGTGCGATTATGCCATTTTGCAGGCGATTTTGGTGCGGTTTTTGTGGTTTGGTGAACACCCCTATCCACATTGGTTGCCAGAGTCAAACTGTAGTTCGGTGAGAAAGAGGGAGACAGAGAGAGACCAAAGTCAGATCCTAGCTCAATGAGAAATAGGGAGACGGAGAGAGAGAGAGAGAGAGAGAGAGAGAGAGAGAGAGAGAGAGAGAGGACAGAGAACGAGAGGGAGAGTCTCAGAAAGAACGAGAGAATGAGAATGAGTCTGAGGAGAGAGAGAATTAAAAAATATTAAAAAATTATAACATCTTGCTACAGTGCGCTCTCAAAAATGAGAGCTCACTATAGCAAGATGTCAATTTTTTTTAGCATATGGCGCCTTTGATGGAGTAGGTTTTTGTGGTTATAAATGCTAAAAATAACATTTTAGCATTTATAACACTCTTGATAAGAATGCTCTTAAAGTTCAAACAATTAAAAATTAAATCTCTAACTCAGTGTTTGAGGTTTTATATAGGTTGAGAGATTACTTGTTACTTTTCAAAACCTTAGTCAAAACCTTAGGATTAATTTGTTACTTTTTAAAACTCCAAGGTATATTTCTTTTTTACTTTTGAGAGGGATTTAATTTGTTACACCCCTTATAATTATGGTTTAATTTGTTTTTTTTTTTTTAAACTGTAAAGTTTAATTTGTTACACCCTTTATACTATAAAGTTTAACACATCAAATTTATATCTATATATATATACACACGATAAAGTTTAAAATTAATTTTTCCAAAAAATTGGCCCCTCAAAATTGAAAACTCCGCCCCTCTCAAAATTGAAAGCTAGCTAAAAAAAACTATAATATATATATATATATATATATATGACCACTTAAAAAAAAAAAAACAGTTTTTACTTATAAAATAAAAACAATTTGTGTATTGGTTGTGTTTCACTTCACTATTTCATTGTTGAGTTTTTGTCCTTCTGTTTTATTCAAATGATTATGTCTTTGACTAACGTTTTTGGCTCTTTATTGTACAAGAAATAAGTGGTTGCTTTAATGAGTACGATTGGGATCCTCTAGGGTTCTTTGGCCAGGCTGCCTTAGGCCTAGGCCACGGCTCCCTGCTAGAGAAAGGCCTCCAAGTGTGGGTGCCAATAAGTGAAAAAAAATTTATATAAAAAAAAGTTATGAATTGTACTCTTTTTTTCTCCACTTTTATTTAAGTCCAAAACATTGATTGATGCTATAAATTGTTATCTAGGACTTGATCTCTTTGATATGGTAGTGAGATTCTCCCTCTTAACTTGCCCCATTGTTCAGAGTTTATCATGTTGATATTGAGATTGGTATCGTAAATCTTAATGAGGGTAGATGATTATGAATGCTCTTCTATATGGAGAAAGAATTGACTTGATTTGTTGAGGTTTAACAGTCGAGGCTTTTCACCACTGCGCACCCTTGACGCGATGGTCACTTCATAAGTATAAATACTTATAGGGTGTGGGAAGCACGGCAAGGGTTAGGATTCAAGTTTTCAAGAAGAACTTTTACATACACATATACACTTAGATTAGACTAGAGTAAAATTTCTATCGTGTATAAAAAAAAAAAACAAAAAAAACCCGTCGAGGCTTCTCATGCCCTTGCTGACCTGCCATTTCACTAGCTTATACTACCAAGTCATCCTTATGTAATTTTCATGATCACATATATTTTCAAGATTTAAAAGAATAGTTAGTTTTATTTTAATATAACATGGATAACCGAATTGAAATATCTTACTAATAAACAATATTTTGTGTCTTTTGTTAATACCTTGTTTTTTTTTTTTTTTTTTTTGATGGAATTTTTTTAATACCTTGTTAATAATTAATGGATGTTAGTATATTTCTTATTCTTGAATGAATTTTAAATTATATTTTAGCCTCTAAAGATAAAATCATGATTCCGTCCTTGCCAGATGGAACCTGTAGATGTTGAATAACCACACTACAAAACATTCCCATCCCGTCGCTTGTCTCCAATCAAGCATGTCTCACAATATCTTTAACCACTGACAACGTGAGCCAGATCACATGGCCATCGATCTGTAAAAGGAAAATGGTACATTGCGTGTCCACTAAAAGCACGTTTAATCCTTTCTAGGTTCTAGCCTATGGCCCAAGCCCACGAACAATTTGAATTCTACATCAAAGGGTGAAATGGTTTGGCCAGTATCGGAATGTTTTTTCTGATGAATAATTGACTGGTTAGGCATGCCTATTGGTCAATGTGTTAGCTTACGGCACATGCACTGTCAAACCAAGTGTACATTTCTTGTCCTTTTAGATTTCCCCTTTAATCTTCTCAATCATATCAGCCAACGACAACATTTGATATCTCAACCACTTCACTCCTTTTCTAAAGACAATTAACATTAATTTCTGATGATATGCCTTCAACATTGCTCAATTCATCCGCAAAGAATCCTTCTATTTGTGGCTAAAACCAAATGTTATTTTTATATCACTAAGGGTTTGTTTGGAGAGAATTTATTTTGTTAAAACTGAAAACATTGTAGTAAAATAATTTTTAAATGTGTGAATAGTACCGTGTGACCTATTTTTAATGAAAAAGTTGCTGAAAAGTGTAATTTGTGGGTTCGTGAACAGTGCACACATACACTGTTCACTGTGGAAAGTCAACATTTGCGGTTACTGTTCAATGAACAGTGCATGAACAGTAACCGCATTACTCCAAAATGCGTGAAAACAAAAAAAAGAAAAAGGAAAAAAAGAACGAAAACGCAGCTTCACAAACGCAGACGTAGCTGCAGTCGAATCCAAACGGACACTAATAAGTACCAAACTTGACCATAAAGTCGATTCAACCACAAGGCTCAAGGAAAGCCCTCCGGTTGAGACAAAGGCTCTCTAAGGCTCTAAGCCATCAGACTCATAGAGATATAAACCAAGCTATAATCAATAGACCAAAGACATCCATTCCCGGCAGAAAACAGCATATGACCAACAGACCAAAGGCATCCCAACTAAGCAGAGATCTAGCATGAACGTAAGAGAAAGGAGAACTCAATATTAATTTTCCTATATCATCCTATAATTATAGAAGCACAAATTTTTTTACAAAATTGGTAGGTGACTAGTTGTTATTGGTAAATAAAAAAGTGATATCAGTGGTGGACTTAAATATGAATCAATTAAAATTTACTAACTCAATTATAATGAAAATTCTTTCTCAAAAAAAAAAAAAAAAAATTATGAAAAGTGTTGTGCATGTAGTAACGATCCTTTGTTATATTTTACAAGACCTTGTGCAGCACTTTGCTATTTTAGAAGACCGCAAGTGGTAATTATCAATCATCCATTAGTGATCGTGTGTAGTACTTCATTAACTATCCACACAGAATTCACAAAGAAAAAAAAAAAAAAAAACTATCCACACAGATTCTCCCACCACGAATATGATGGAATTTTTCCCAACCCAATTTACAAGTCTGTGTGTCATCCACCATGCTATTTTATTGAAACTTATTTTTATTTTTCTATACTTACTATTTAAGGGATTGTACATGTTTGGACTGGATTTTTTTTTGTTCCAAAATACCTCTACAGTCCTAGGTTTAAGTAAAGACAAAATTAAAAGATAGTTTGATAAAAATACATGTCTAACTTGAACTAAAATATTGCCAACAAAATAGGAACACTCTTTCAGTAACCCATTTCTTTAAAGCACATTCATTTATTTATTTATTTTTAAAATAGAAAAATGGATATGAAGTATCCCATGTTTTACTCTTAAAAACTAATTTTATTATGTCAAGTGTCAACAATAGGGCTGTCCATTAACCCGCTAGACCTGACCCATCCGTCCGACCTAATCCTACTCGAAGACCCACGGGTGAATCCGAATGCCTAAACGGGTCGAGTGCGGGTCTGATTATTTTCAAAATCGGTTTTGCGGGTTGGTTACGGGTCCCTTGAATTCTAACCCGTATAAACCGACCTGACCGCCCAGAATTTCAAAAGGGAAAATCATGGACCTGGGTTCTCACTTCTCACTTTCTACGTTGAACACGCCTGCCCTTTCTCAACTCAACCCGTTTCAGAAAATTTTCCCACTCTCCGATCTCTCACCCTCTTTGATCTCTCTCAAATCCCTAACCCTTTGCCGCCGTCGCCCCTCGCCAAGTTGGGCTCTATTACCACCCTTAACCCTAGCCTCATTACTGCTGCCGTCGTCGAGTTGGGTTTATCGCCGCCGTTGCTGGCTTAAAGTTTAACCTGAATCTCCACATATTGATGAATCTTTCCACTGATCTTCTGCACTCTGTGCCTCTGGGTTAGTAAAAAAAAAAATTTTGTTTTTATAAAAAAAAAAAATTGTACTGATCTTGTGGATGTGGTGATGGTGGGGGAAGGAATGTTGGTGTGGGTTTTGTCTTATATACCTCCTTTTCGTTTCAGTCTCATGGATCTGGTATTTTTGGTTTTGGTTTGTGTTAATTGAACTTTGATTTCTTTGTTGTCTGGGACTCTGGGTTTTGATTTCTTTCTGGGTGGTGTTGGTGTGGGTTTAGTCTTATATACCTCATTTTCGTTTTAGTCTCATGGATTTGGTTTTTTTGGTTTAGGTTTGTGTTATTTGTACTTTGATTTCTTTGTTTTCTGGGACTCTGGGTTTTGATTTCTTTCTGGATTTTGATCTTTATTTTGTTGAGATTCAGACCCGAAATCACCCGACGGTTTCGACCCGCTTAACCGATGACCCGTGCCACCGGGTTCGACCCGAACATCCGGTCGGCCGCGGGTCCATTTTCTGTTCACCCGATTCCGTCGGGTCGGTTGCGGGTCAACCCCAAACTCGATCCGACCCAATCCGTGGACAGCCCTAGTCAACAATGTTTTGCAATTTTCAATTACCAACCAAATTCCGCCCCCCCCCCCCCCCCTTTTACAACCGATTAATCACGTTATATTGTTTTACTCCTAAAAAAATGATTTTAATTTGCCAACCACGTTTTCCACTTATCCAATTACTAAATTCAATTTTTTTCCCTCTTTCAACAAATTGTAAACTAAATTCAAACTTTTTAAGAGATAAACAAATACAATTATTTTTTTATTAGCAGAAAACTTATATAATTATCACAACAATTGCTAACCACGTTTTCCACTTTCTCAATTACCAAAAAAAAAAAAAAAAAATTCCCTTCTACTACAGATTAGAACTTCCAATACACACAAAAAAAAAAAAAAAAACATTGTCACTTTCTAATCCTCATTTGTATCTTGACTTCTCACCAATAAACACGTACATGGTAGTTACCTCTCTTTCAAAAAATTTCTTTGAAATTTCAAAATTCAAGCAATCAATAACTCCCAATATTTTTCACCAATCAAAACTAAAATTGGGTAACACATGTGAGATTCAAGTATTAGTTTTTCTATTTTCTCTGCTCCTTTGTTTCTCAAAAAGTACAAAGTTGTGAGGTTCTTAGGTTTGTCTATTTAACTCTGTTGGATTTGATTATTCATTTCATTTATCATCAATTGAATTCAACTTAAATTCGTAGTTTTTCTGTTCGATCTCCATAAATTATTTGGTTTTCATTTTCATTTTCTTTTCTTTTGTGAGTTTGTAGGTGTAAAGGAACCTTTTGAAGCAACCCAAGTTTGAGAACAAACAGTAAGACGAGCAGACAAGGTATAGTTTGAATTTGTGTTTTCAAATTTTGTAGCTTTAATGGATTGGTAATTTTCCTATCTATGATTCTATATAGGGTGAAAATGGTTCAAATTTGTTCTTGAAGGGTTTTAATACTTAGTTTATTTTTTATCCAAAAAAATGTAATTTCAAAAAATATTTGTTGGTTAAACATAAATAAGAATGGATTTTTTAAAAGTGAAAATCCTATGTCAATTTAAACAATTTCTTTAATTTAATAAAAGTTTTTGCAGTTGTAGAAAAAAAATTCAAACAAAAAGTCAGCACTAGGATTCAACAGAATGGTACATTTACAGATAATTTATAGGACCAAAATGAAAAACTCCCTTCACATATTTTTCAACTATTTTCTTTTCCTTTTTTTTTTCATTCAAAACTTCACTAAATTTGTTTCCAATTTTTAATATCTTCTTTACTTTTTTTTATTGCATTAAAATACTCTCTTTTTATTTTTTGGAAATTTGGATTTATGCTATTTTTAGGTGACTAGGAACCTTGGAAAATGAATGAAAATTTGAAATATTTATTATTCGTTAATTGTTGAGGATTCTTTTTTCTAGCAACCAAAACCATATTATTAGTAACTCAATTTTTAATTTATTTACAGGTTGATTTGCTGGTAAATTAAGAAGGGTGATTTGGGATTTGCTCTACCAAATTCTCAAAGACAATTAAAGACACATCTTCCTCTTCTTTCTTCTATATTTTGGTTGATGGGGTGGTTGAAAATGGATATAGGTGCTTCGACAATAATGCACATAACAACTCATTCATCTATGTAATGAACTTATGCAGTTGAATATCAAGGATTCATATAAGTTTTTGTATGTTTTATTTTATGATTTAATAGTCTTTACATCAAAATAAATATTCCTAACCTTAGTGAATACAGATTATAATTTTGTGTGATATATGTATATGAGTGGTGCTAACATATATCTTTGTTATATATTACTAGCTATTTTTTTAGGAAAAAGTTAATAATTTGCATAAATTATAATTTGGAATTACTACTGTGGGGCCCAATAATTCGTGGGCCAGGTCCATTTATTCGTTGGGGTCCAAAGGCCCAAGTCGAGGAAGGTGATGGCCCAGGCTCGGCAATACAAGTACGAAATAGCCTTGGGACACAGCCGAGGACGATTCAGTCTTCGGCATGTCCGAGATCTCACAAGAAGAAAGGGCAAAAATGGTATAGAAACAACTTAGGAAAAAATCTAAAATATTTGTGCCAATAGAAAGGGGTATGCTGGAAAGTGTAACGACCAGGGAAAGCTGCCCTTACTACCATTCAATACTCTGCACCTGACAGAGCCATACTCTCCAGCTTTTACAACCACCCCCAACCACTTTGGGTATGGGCTGATGGGACAAGTATCAGTCTTGGAATGTCGATCCTACACGTGGACAAAGGATAAAAAACACAGGCTAGTATAAAAGGAAAAGTAAGCAATTCATAGCGGAGGCTGGGAAAGATGGCCAAAAACCAGAATCTCCCAGCCCGCCTCCAGGAGAAAGGCTCCTAGGGCGAAGACGACTTAACCATGTATGGATATCACGAAAAACCCACTGCCTGGTGACCAAGGCCTAGCCTTTCAAACCCATGCTCTACAAATGATGTTGTTTGGGCCTTTTTACGTGCGAACCCAACATTGTTACGGTTTATTACAAACTGTGTCCTTACAATTGACGTCGTCTGTGGGGAGGCTTGTGTGTTGGCATAGGCGGTAGGTCGAGAGAGTTCCCTTGTCATTTCTGACAGCTGGTTATAGAGTTCTAGTGTAAAGTTCCGCTAGGGGCTATGATTCTTGACTAGGGGCTACGCTTGGTAGCGTCAATCGCATGGATGGTTCTAGGGGCTTGGCCGAGGGGCTAATTCCCCTAAAGCCAAGGTCCCACGCCAAAAACTGAGTTTTGGACAGAACCAAGGTATTGTATGGTCCTCGGACTCAAACCTATGGGGAAACCAACTACTTAGATGAGAAAACTGAGTTTTGGACAGAACCAAGGTATTGTATGGTCCTCGGACTCAAACCTATGGGGAAACCAACTACTTAGATGAGAAAACTGAGTTTTGGACAGAACCAAGGTATTGTATGGTCCTCAGACTCAAACTTATTGGGAAACCAACTACTTAGATGAGAAAACTGAGTTTTGGACAGCACCAAGGTATTGTATGGTCCTCGGACTCAAACCTATGGGGAAACCAACTACTTAGATGAGAAAACTTAGTTTTGGACAGAACCAAGGTATTGTATGGTCCTCGGACTCAAACCTATGGGGAAACCAACTACTTAGATGAGAAAACTGAGTTTTGGACAGAACCAAGGTATTGTATGGTCCTCGGACTCAAACCTATGGGGAAACCAACTACTTAGATGAGAAAACTGAGTTTTGGACAGAACCAAGGTATTTTATGGTCCTCGGACTCAAACCTATGGGGAAACCAACTACTTAGATGAGAAAACTGAGTTTTGGACAGAACCAAGGTATTGTATGGTGCTCGGACTCAAACCTATGGGGAAACCAACTACTTAGATGAGAAAACTGAGTTTTGGACAGAACCAAGGTATTTTATGGTCCTCGGACTCAAGCCTATGGGGAAACCAACTACTTAGATGAGAAAACTGAGTTTTGGACAGAACCAAGGTATTGTATGGTCCTATTTATGGGGAAACCAACTACTTAGATGAGAAAACTGAGTTTTGGACAGAACCAAGGTATTGTATGGTCCTCGGACTCAAACCTATGGGGAATCCAACTACTTAGATGAAAAACTGAGTTTTGGAAGAAAAACTGAGTTTCGTAAGGTCGGCTACTTAATAAAAATTCTAAGTTACTCAATCCTCGGCTCAAATACCATAAAAGGTTAAAACTATTAAAGTTGTTAAGAAGATGGTGAAACGCCCTACTACTCAGCAACCTGGAGGGGCTGTTCATTTTGTGGGTTGTATGTCTTCGGATGATTACTTTCTACACCGCACCGAGCATTCAGTTGTCATCTTGGCTATTTTGGGGTAAGTGTTGTTTTTGCAGGTCGGCATTGTTGTGCCAAACAATTTTATTAAAGTCATGATAATATCATTTCCTTAGCAAGAATTTTGACCCTAAGTGTCATTAGTTCAAGTCTGTATTATTGTGCCGAACAGCACTCGTAAGTTCATAATAGCGCCTTTTTCTTTGATAAGGGATTTCGGCCCTAAGTATTGTGCTCTAAGGTCGGCAGTATTGTGCCAGGCCGCCTCAATAAGCTCACCATAATGTTCCTTTCTTTTTCTTCTTAATAGGGGTTTCAACCCTAAGTATCACTAATTCGATTCAGCAGTATTAATTCGGATAGTGTCTATAAACATAGAGTAAGATCTTTTTATTAACTAGGATTTCGGTCTTAGACATCGGTCAAAGTGTAAAAATAAAAAGAATTCACAAGATAATATGTGTATTCACAGCGTAACCATTTCAGAAATAAAGAAATAGAATGTGTGAAATAAAGTAATAACAACTTTTATTAATAAAAAGAGGTATTACAACGTACAAAGAAGGGCTTAAACAAGCCTATACAGAAAGTGGATTACAAAAATAATAAAAGGAAAACAACAACAATATAACAAATAAACGGTCAAATGTCTTCTTAAACTCGTCTCCGAAGTCCTTCCAAACTCTGCCCCAGTAGCGCCCATATTGAGAGGAGGACCTTCTTCAGAAGAAGATGGAGGAGATGAAGAGAAAGAAGGAGGAGAAGAAGAGGAAGAAGGAAAAGCGTCAGGATGGATCTGGCGGTGGAAAGAAGAAGAAAAAGAGGCAAAAGGAGGCACCAGTGGAGGAAGAGAGGAAGAAGCAGGGACGCTTTGTCCCTGCATCAGTCCTGACTCCTAACACGCTGGTGCCATGTTAGCTATGCTCGTAAGAGAGCGGCTGGTACTGATAGTGGGTGACCCCAGCTCAGTCGCGCCAAAAGCTTGACGCGACGAGCCCCTGTTTCGGATTTTGGCTGAAAGGAGGGTGAGAAGTATCTTGAGTCTCTGCCATCCCTGCCCCGACCGAGCCATCTTTAGCTTCATAAGAACATGGAATTTTTGGGAAGGGAATGGCTCCTTCATTACTTGCTCCTACTTTGAACGAATTACAAATTAAAGTATAACTAGCGGGTAAAAGTAGACTCTGGAGGAGTCTAAGGGTTTCAGATTTCAGGGGGATTAAAAGGGTTCATGTACAGGAGAAAATAACATCTTGCTTTTTCTTTTTATATGAGGGGCGAAACGGAAGGTATTTAATATGTTCAAATCTTCAAGAAAATCTGTAAACGAGAATATGCCCGCTCTACTTCCCCACACCATCAATAACCATTAAATTTGAATGGTCTCGTAAAGGGAAACTATTAAAGGCACGTTTTGGATAGCCAAACGGCATGAACGCGTCGTGAATGAATTCAGAGGAATGTCTCGTAGACCGGTACATTTCCTGGGCAGATGAAGAGACGCCAACATTAATAAAGGGCTGAGTTAAACGAGCTATAATAAAGGCTTGGTATTACCAAAACCCTCCTCTCCAACCAAGAGGTTGGACAGCAGGGTTTTGAGGGGCTATTGTGGGGTCCAATAATTCGTGGGCCAGGCCCATTTATTCGTTGGGGTCCAAAGGCCCAAGCCGAGGAAGGTGATGGCCCAAGCTCGGCAATACAAGTACGAAATAGCCTTGGGACATAGCCGAGGACAATTCAGTCCTCGGCATGTCCGAGATTTCACAAGAAGAAAGGGCAAAAATGGTATATAAACAACTTGGGAAAAAATCTAAAATATCTGTGCCAATAGAAAGGGGTATGTTGGAAAGTGTAACGACCAGGGAAAGCTGCCCTTACTGCCATTCAATACTCTGCACCTGACAGAGCCATACTCTCCAGCTTTTACAACCACCCCCAACCACTTTGGGTATGGGCTGGTGGGACAAGTATCAGTCTTGGAATGTCGATCCTACACGTGGACGAAGGATAAAAAACACAGGCTAGTATAAAAGGAAAAGTAAGCAATTCATAGCGGAGGCTGGGAAAGATGGCCAAAAACCAGAACCTCCCAGCCTGCCTCTAGGAGAAAGGCTCCTAGGGCGAAGACGACTTAACCATGTATGGATATCACGAAAAACCCACTACCTGGTGACCAAGGCCTAGCCTTTCAAACCCATGCTCTACAAATGATGTTGTTTGCGCCTTTTTACGTGCGAACCCAACATTGTTACGGTTCGTTACAAACCGTGTCCTTACAACTACATTTTTCAATCACAAAAAACCTAGGGGTGTGATGAGTATTATGCGTTTGCATGTGAAATAATTTTTCATCACATCCCTAGGTTTTTTTGTGATTGAAAAATGTAGTAATTCCAAATTATAATTTATGCAAATTATTAACTTTTTTCCAAAAAAATAGAAGAGCCCTCACGCGCGTGCTCAGAGGCTAGTATTTTTAAAGAGTTTGGCTTATCTCCAGTATTTTTTTAATTGGAATCTTCTTTTATTTTAATAAGAAACTATCACACCACTCATTAACTAAATAAAAGGTAGAGATTAAAACCCACTACCACTTGCGATTATATATTTAAAATAAAATGAGATCTCCAATTAAAAAAGTATTGGATGTAAGCCAAACCCCTTTTTAAATTAATGAAATCTCAACTGGCTATCTCGTTAGTCCACACAGTTCAATCACCCCAATGCATACTCCATAACTTTCAGATGTTGGTATTGGAAGTTGGCAAGACTGGAGAAGCGTTATTCTAAATACCTTTTTTTTTTGAGAAATTTATTCTAAATACATGGTAATGCATTGTTGCCAGGTTTTTAATATAGTCCATAAATAATAATGAGTCATTTTGAGCTCTCTTAGTGTAAAATTTATAATAAAGTTGTAGATACTCAGTTTTGCACCTATAATTTAATCTTGGGAGATGACTGAAATGATCATTCTAAATACCTAAAAATGCATTACATCATTCAGCACATATCATAAAAATGATATTGAGACTCTAATGATCGCGACGATATGCTCGATTCCCAAATCATACCATCGGATTGAAAGATATCACGAGATCAAGTTTTCACGGTTTGCATGCATTTTGTGTGGGTGAAGCTGATCACGTGTAATTAATTGAAATTAATTTTTATTGGTCAATAAATTAAAATTAATTAAGTAATTTATGTGATTGGCTATTGGATTTGATAAAAAATAATCTTGATTGCATAGGAATAAAAAGGATAATCAGATAATAAGGGAATTGTTGATAATTAAGGTTTTTCGAAATAATTATCTTTTAGATAATTATTATTTTAAGGACCTAATTATCAAATTAAAATGGATTTTATTTGGAATACAAGTTTAAAAAACGTCTAGGTACAATTCCCAACTCAGAAAATGCCAAAAAAAGAGTCCAAATTGAACCAAAAGAGAAAATTAGGCTGAGCACCCAAGAGTGCCGATCGGCACTTCCACAGTGCCGATTGGCATGGGTTCCAAATTCGGCCCAGAAATTTTTAGATTAGGTCAAAACACATCAGATTTGATTTTTTAAGGATAAAACTCGACCTAACTCGTATCTGCTGATTTTCTAAGCAACCCTAGCTTAATTTTTAAGCACAACACCTCTATAAATACAAAATTAAATTCAGAATTCAGCACCCCTCTACCCTTAACGTTAAAGAAATTCTAGAAGTTCAACTTTAAGACTTTCTTTTCTGCTAAGTATAACTCCTTTTGGACTTAGAGAGACTCACCCTCTCTCTAACTCTAAAGTAATTTTCTCATTCCCTTGTAGCATTCATTGATGCAGGTAAGCTTCTACTCTTTTCATTTACATATTTGTGTATCCAATTCAATTCTCCATGCCTCTCTAACATGATCTTTCTTCTGTTTTTTTTTTGGATTTTTCTTTATTTCAAGTAAACATATCATGATTGTTTGTTTATGTGCATGTGTTTGATCATGTAGATGTATAATACATATGATAAAATCTTAGATCTGTTGCTCTATGTAAACTAAAAATCAGATCTGAAAATTATTTTCAAAACCTCTTTGTTTTCTAAACTAAAAATCAGACCTGAAATTTACTTTCAAAATCCCTATTGTTTTCTAAACTAAAAATCAAACCTGAAAATTATTTTCAAAACCTCTTCTGTTTTCTAAACTAAAAACTTGATCTGAAAATTATTTTCAAAAACCTCTTCTGTTTTCTAAACTAAAAATCAGATCCGAAAATTATTTTCAAAATCCCTATTATTTTCTAAACTAAAAATCAGATCTGAAAATTATTTTCAAAACCCCTTCTGTTTTCTAAACTAAAAATCAGATCTGAAAATTATTTTCAAAACCCCTATTGTTTTCTAAACTAAAAATCAGATTTGATAATTATTTTGAAAGCCTCTTTTGTTTTCTAAAAAAAAAAAAAAAAAAATCAGATCTGAAAATTCCTTTCAAAACCCATTTTGTTTTTTAATTAAAAAATCAGATTTGAATTTTCTCTTTGAAGTTCATTCTGTTCTTTAATTAAAAAAATCAGATTTGGAGATTCATTTAAAAACCTCTTCTTTTTTCTAAACTAAAAATCATATTTGAAATTTACTTTCAAAATCTCTACTGTTTTCTAAATAAAAAAAATCAAATCTGAAAATTTCTTTCAAAACCGATTTTTTTTAATTAAAAAAAAAATCATATTTGGAAACTTTGTTAAAAATCTCTTTTGTTTTCTAAATTAAAAAAGCAGGTTTGAAAATTCTTTTTTTTAAAGGTCATTCCTTTTGTATTTTAAAAATCATATTTGAAAACTCTTTTTAAAATCCATTCTTTTTAATTTTAAAAATCAGATCTGAAATTTTTTATCAAAAATTCATTTTGTCTGTTAATTTAAAAATTAGATTTGAAACTTCTCTTTAAAAATCCTTTCCCTATAATTAAAATTCAGATTTGATTTCTTCTTACATAAGAGCTACAGATCTAAGATTTTTGTATGTTAACCAACCATAGATTTAGGAATATTAATACAACAAGCTGCTTATCACTTTTTAAAGGGTATTTAAGTGGTTATTTAAAGTCTAAAAGACTAGACACTGTCTGGGCAGAATGGGTGCCTAACACCTTCCCATTTTGTAACCTAACCCCTGAACTTTAGGTTTTTTGTTTGTAAGATGGTGCTTTGTCTTTTGTTTTTTTATTAATTGTAACTAGGAAACAAAACCTTATAATTTTTACTAGGTTGTGACTAAGAAATGAAGCTATGTATAATTCTTTCATCAAGTTGTAACTTATTCAAAGTTAATGAGAATTTGTATTATTTGAATATGTATATGGTATTTTGTAGTTTTTCTTATTTTTTGTAATAAAAAATAAGTGACGACTTCACATAATCCCGAAAAGATTACAAAAAATAAGTGGTGACTCCACATAATCTCGAAAAGAGAGGTGAAAAGAGAGGTGCTGATGCCTAATTCTTTTTGAGAGCCAAGTTCCCGGTCTCTCACAAAAGTCTATGGTTGTAATAATAACAAGTAAATGTGCTAAAAGTTTTATACTTCAACTAGTTGACATTTCTAAATATTTTTAGTGGAGACATTCAAGGTTCAAATTGTAAGATAAATTTAGAGTTACGGAATAAAATAAACATACCTCCAGCCATAGTTGTTTAAGTGTTTGGAGAGAAGAAGACTTACTATATGATAGTATATATAAAATGTGTCTTCTAGTCTATGGCCTTTACCTCACACGTATCCTTTTGATGGAGACAAGCTATATATATATACACACACACACACTAGGGACCCTTTTAAATTAAGATTTGTTCCATAACACTCCTTCCATCAAGGAGTTTAAAACTTGTAACTTTAAGGTGTTTATGAACCAAAGGGGTTATATCAATTGAGAGTTATTTAAAAATTGTTATTCACCATAATGTCTTTCACAAATAAAATCTTTAAGATATGAGTTTTCATTTATCATTTAAATGTGGGTCACATAAAATTTTCTTAAAATCATACATTCTCCCACTTGGTCCACTTGACATTTAAATTACTAGATAAATGATATTGACTTTAACATAGCCATGATATTACTCTTGTCAACTAGTTGTGAAATGCTCCTACTTAAATAAAGAATTCAATATATGAATCATGGCGGTAATACCCTTAATAATTATAATGAGTACTTCCTTCCATGTATTATAATGTATGGTAATTTTTACATGAGTACTTTAATTATGAGCTATTAATTTTTTATGAATGGACTACCTATTAGCCATTCAGGTCCTCTTTTAGACATCCTTACGGATATATCATCCTTATATATCTCCACAGATATATTTAACTTAATTCATATACTTTATGTGCACAAAATAAAAATCATATATTTTCTTCTCCAAAACTAACCAAATATGTGACTAGAACATAGAATAATTAGAGAGAAATTAAACACCGAATGAGCTAACAAGTTCCATATGTCCAAAAGACTTTTATATTGCTTTGCCAGCAAATCTTTAGTTATGAAATTAACATATATTATCTCAATAATTTTAACTCAATGGACACTTTCAATTTCTTAAAATTCTCTCTTAGACTGAGTTACTTTATGTCAATATGTTTATTTCGGCTTTTACAATCATTGTCCTTAGAGAAGAAAATTATAGCAGAGTTATCTTAAAAAAATCTTTAAAGGTCTCATAATAAAATCGACAACCTTAAGACCTATCCATAATGCCTATCTTATAGCTTTATAGGATATCTTACATGACAAAATCAAATCACTACTTCCAAGTAGTATGTCATTCATATTTAGGCGTAAAAACAATACATTTACTTCCACTGATCTTAAGGTACATACACTAATTAACAATGTGCCCAGTGAAACCAAATGACGCAAAAAGTTGGTGAACTTTTATTTACCATTAGTGGGATACCTATATGTCTAACTTTTGCAAAGTATAACTTCTATTTGGATACCTATATGCCAAAGTTTTGCAAAGTATAACTTTTATTGGGAGTCAAACCTTAATGGATCTTGAAAATTAATATTAATAGCTTTCACAAAACCTTTAGCTTTATAGGAATAAATTCCCAAGTTCTTACTCTTGAGCAATTAGATCACTCTCACCCTCGTACTCAGTTTCTCATTTGACATATTTATTCAATGAGATGGGTGGTTCATCCACATGAGTACCAAAACAAAGATCCACAAATCCAAAGAAAATAAACTTTAATGCTATGAAACTTAAACTTTAATTCTAAATTAACCAATGTCAATTTAGTAGTAAATTCAAGCTTCCTATGGGCAGAGGGGCATCATGCATGGATTTACTATAAAACTTTATTCATAAAACTAGTAAATATAAACACTAAGAACCAAATTTTCCATACCTATGGGCCTATGAAAAATCTCATCTTAATGCTACATTCACCATTTTATTCTAATTAAATTATAAAAATAATAACATCCATATGGGGCCAAGTCATTATCTTCATGAATTAATTACCACTTAGATGCCTTTATTCCTAATGAAATCTCATAAAAATTTATTGATGTGATTATCATCATGGCTTACGATGCTATGGCTACTCCCATGTCATTTTGATATACTCTACTTCATATGGCATCATAAAGATAAAAAAATCCTAATATTGATCATGTCAATTAAAATAAACCATAATATGGTATTTAAAGACAAGATAAGTGTAAGAAACTATAAATACACTAAAAATATCATATATTTTAACGATGTAATGATCAAATTTTCATATAAAGTCACAAATTTTATAAAATCATTGCAAACTATATGCAAGTCAGACAAGATAAGTTCTGCTAGCCCAAACCATGCATGTTTTAATTCTATCAAAGAAGCAACATGATATACATACACAGTTATCATAAAAATAGAAAAAAGTTGCATTTTCATTTTTCACATGATGGTACACCCTCTCTCTCTCTCTTTTTAAGCAAGTTCTCAATGAATTCCCTTTCACATCTATATTGGATTAAAATGTTCAATAATCCTATAGTAGCAGAGGCAATGGCCAATTCAATCCTTTAATTTGTGGGCCACATACAAAAGTATACTAATCTGTACCCTTGTTTTCTTCATCCTCTGTAACTTATATAAATAGTATCAATTAATGTCCCATATGTCTGTGCACATATGTCAGGCAAATGTATATGAGATGTATGAATAACAGGTCACTGGACTCTCATAGTTGAATTCCATCAATATTAATTAATTAATTTGAATTCCATCAATATTAATTAATTAACTAACATATATATATATATATATATATATATGAGAGAGAGAGAGAGAGAGAGAGAGAGAGAGGATCATAATACAGGAACCAAATTTTAGTTCCATGATCAACATAACACCATATGTCATTATAGAATAATGCCAAATAATTTCTTAAACTAAAAATCACTAAACAACACAGCATGAAGGATGGTTCTGATACCAAATGTAAGATAGATTTAGAGTTACAGAATAAAATAAACATACCTCCAACCATAGTTGTTTAAGTGTTTTGAGAAAAGAAGACTCACTATATGATAGTGTATATAAAAGGTGTCTTCTAGTCTATGGCCTTTACCTCATACATATCCTTTCGATTATATATATGCTAGATTAGGGACCTTTTTAAATTAAGATTTGTTCCATAACCCTCCTTCCATTAAGGAGTTTAAAACTTGTAACTTCAAGGTGTTTATTAACCAAAGGGGTTATACTAATTGAGAGTTACTTAAAAATTGTTATTCACCATAACATTTTTCACAAATAAAATTCTTAAGACATGAGTTTTCATTCATCATTTAAATGTGGGCCATGTAAAGTTTTCTTAAATTCATACATAAATCTCTCTTTCACACCTATAGCTATCGAATTATTAAAAAAAAAAAGAAAAGAATTTATGCCAATTTAGCTACTCACCCCCACTAGACGTGGAAAAATTAGATCTAGACTCATTAACTCGTAGGTAAAATACAAAGCATGGGTTGAGTTTTTCATTCCCCCCTCTCCCCACCCCCCTTTCTTCTCACTTTGCATAGTAGCTTAGTCTAAGCTTCTACTTTTCTAATTTTCTTTTAAGGAATAGTATTTAAGTTTTTATTTTTTTGAGAATATTATATATATGTTTTTAGGCCAAAATGGACATTTGCCCCTTTCGCCAAAACTTTCTAGCAAAATGCCCAATGTTTGAAACTTTCTAGTAAAATGCCCACTGTTTAAAACTATTTAAGAAAATGCCTCTGTTTTGAAACTCGATTTTCCAAAAATTGAGTTTTAATGTAAAATTTGATTTTTGGACAATCGAGTTTTAAAACAGGGACATATCCTTAAATAGTTTCAAACAAGGAGTATTTTGCTGGAAAGTTTGGTTGAAATGGGTAAAATGCAATTTTGGCCTATGTTTTCATTATATACTAAAGTTATAGTGTTATACTAAAATTGTATTATAGTTGAAAATATTGATGAAATTACTTGCCAAATTGAGTTGTAATTCTGAAATATTAATATTTTCACTGTTGAATATATAGTTAACATGGAGTACATTGAGATGCAATTTATATTAATTATTAATATTTTCTTAAAGCTTTAGATAATAGTTATCCTTGAAGGTAATTTAACTTATATTTTGCATGCAACGTATACATTAGACAAGGTTGATACTGTGATATGATCATCATCTAGTTTTTGTCTTTTTATTTTGTTTTGTTTATTCTTTTGCGGTGATGAGAAGATTAGTGAACAGCTTCAAAATATATTACCCTTAAGTTTTTATATGTTATAGAATTTGGAGAGACGAAAGAAGAAAGTAGTGAATCCAAAGACCCATAATTGATAGAAATCCTATCACATTCTATCATTTTCTCTTATAGTTTATGAAGGGTCAATTTTATCCTACCAGCTGTAACCTGTAAGGAAAGGGTGGTATGAATCCACTCTACAATTACTAATGGATTCAAAATTTTGAATTCGTATTACCGTAGATAGCAAAAAGTGTGTTGATTCATAATGTGTTCAATTTACACTATGTAAATTTAAGATTTTATATATTATTTAACATTTATTTTTGAGTGTTTATTTATTTTCCCTCTCCCTTGTGTGTGTGTTTGTTTCTCCAAAAAAAAAAAAAAAAAAGGGGTAATTGTCCCACATTACTTAAGATAGTGTGTTGTGTGTAGTATAACTTGCCCTACCCTCCTTTAAAAATTACCGTGGCTATTGAGTAGAATTGTGGTGTGCCTTTGTGTTATAACCTCTTTCCCTTTCCCTTGTGTGTGTGTGTTTGTTTTTTTAAAAAAAGAATGGGTAATTGTCCCACATTGCTTAAGAGAATGTGTTGTGTATAATATAACTTGCCCCACCTTCCCTTAAAAGTTACCATGGCTTTTGAGTGGATTTGTGGTGTGCCTTTGTGTTAGAACTCCTTTCCCTCTCCCTTGTGTATGTTTGTTTCTAAAAAAAAGAAAAGTATTTTATATATATATATTTTCATGTGAAAAAAAATGGGTCATATACCAAGTTTATCACCCGCTATTTTATTTTATTAAAAACAAAAGACCTCCACTAGTTCATTGGTTGTCTCATGGTCAAAGGGAGTGGCCCCTGGCTTAAAATTTTCCTCCTTATCCTCTATTACAGTCTAATTTACTAGTAATTTAACTTAAATTACTTTTCTGAAGCTCTTTTTTATTTTTTAAGTATTACTCATTTCAATGACTAGATAAATATATACTCTCTTTTTCTTTTATTATTGATCATATTTAGAAAAATTAAAATTTGAAACTAACATCATTTTCCCTGATCGAAAATGAACATCATTTAATGCATTGTCTTTGAAATAAAAATATTTTGAATTTTCAAAATTTTTCAGCCACTGTTTAAACTTTAAATTTAGTGAAAAAGATGTATTGAATTTTTAAATAAGGTAAAGACAAGCTGTGGATTTTAATTATCTCAACTGGTAAAATTTCTTTTGTCGTTAAATAAGAGATTTGAGATTTAATTCTCATCTACACAAAAAATCAATTGATGTCTTGACTTAAGGATAAAAAGTAATTATTACGGAGTGGGCACCATAATAAAGTTTGAAATACTATTGTATTTATAAAAAAAAAAAGGATCAATAACTTTATTTTATTTATTTATTTTGCCATTTTGAGTAAGGAATAAATTAGAAAATCTATTAATACTAGTTGGTAACCTAAACATGTGCAATACATAATATGATTTTTTCCTTTCTCTTTTTATTTTCTTTTAATATAATATTTTGATAATTATAGTAGTTTTTAATAGTTATTATGTTTGTATATTGAACTATATATTTTATCTTTTAAGAAAGTATAATAAGGTAGATCTATAAAAATAGATGTATAAAAATTCGAGAAACAAAGCAAGTGCCTTTCCCTCTTATTTTGGATTTAGAGAAGCAGGCCAATTATTATTATTATTTGGTATTGCTACTGTACATTTTTAGATCCCTTAAACACAACCAGATTAACCTAGTTATTTAGACAAGTGATTAACTTAGGTAAATTATGCAGATCTAGGTTAACATATATAAATCATATCATTGACAAGTGCGGAAAATAAAGAATACAATGATATGATAACCCAAGAAAACCAAACCGGTAAAAAACCTGGGGAGGATTTAACCTAGCTATCTTCAAGGTAAGACAAATCCACTATGAAAGAATTGAAGTTTACACAATAGCGACTTAGACCACTAACATCCTATTGCTACCTCGAGAAGGAAACTTACTACCACGACCACGTGACAGCTCTGAGTCCACAGACTACTTCTTTATTGGATTCACAGCGAGTACAAGCATTACCGCTTGTGCATCTTTAAGCTTTTGAAAGCAGCAACCGAATTGATCACCAAACTCTTGACATCAATCTTGAGATTGGAAACCCTAAGTGTGTATGAAAGTAAGCACCTCTAGATCTCACAAGAGATTCACACACAAAGCATAAAGAGCAACCTCAAAATGTGGCTAGGGTTTTTCCTTTTATACTTAAGGCAAAATATAAAATCCTACACGTCAAACGGGCTTGGACTGAGTTGGAAAATTCTGCAGAAAAATAATTTACACGAGCTTTGATCGATCGAGTCTAATTCTTGATCGATCAAGCCAAGTAGATTTACATAGTAAATCTTGCAGTACACTCGATTCCAACTTTACATACATAAACATACTTTAAGCAAGTCTTAAGCAAGTCTAAAACAAGTCTAAACGTTTTGATCATGATTTGCCAACATTACAAATTGAAGTTCTAATACATTTAAACCTAAAGTCTTAGAACCCAACAAACTCCCCCTTTGGAAATCCGTGACAAAACATAAACTAAACAAAATGCTATAGAAACAACCCATTACAATAATATTGCCCATCAAACAAATTCAACCTAACCACTATTTATTAGTTGCAAGTGTAAATAGCAGCACAACTGAATTAACCTGTATATTCCTGTAACACTTAACAAACACATAAACGCATGTGTGGAAAATACAAGTAAAACAAAATAAATTCTTGATTTCACATAAGCATAAACTACAAGACATATATCATGAAAAATATCATAAATATAAATCAATAATCAATGTAGCACAATGTGAAACAAGAAACAGATATAAATACATCACAATATCTCCCCTTATCATAGACAACTCAAATAAAACAAAAAACATCATGAGCCAAAATAAATACATGATGAAGCACCTAGATACAATCTAAAGCTCCACAGCTCCAAAACAAAAAAAAATCTCCCCCTATCAACAAAATCTCCTCTACATATATGTACTCCCCCCTTTTTGTGACGAATTGCCCAAGGGCACTCACTCATCACCAAAAGGAGGTGGCGGAGGTGAACGACGAAAACTCTCCAAATCTGCTCTCAAGAACTGAAGCTCATCAAGCATGTCCATCAAAAGCTGACCATGAGCCACTTGAACGATTAGGATAGTCTCCAACATATGACAAATGTCCGAGTCATCCGAAGTTGAAGGTGGAGGAATAGCAGCAGCGGTCGGATCAACATAAGCATCTATAGCTGGATCACTTGAAGTAGAAGGAGGAGGTGCACCAGAAGAGGAAGAATCTACTCTAGGGTGTTTAGAGCTAGCTCGCATTTGAGCAGTCCTCTGCCGAAGAAAGGTGGCACTTACAGGAGCTATAATATGAACAGGCTCAGACGTCGGAAACTCCTCTAAACCCAAATGCAAAAGAATCTGATGAATAAAAACCGGAAGGAAAAGAGCATGAGTAGTAGAACTACTCCTATGAACCTCAATCAAAGAACGAATGAAAAGATGGGGAAAGCTCATAAAAGCATCCATGACAAGCGCATACAAAAATGCATATCTTTCCAAAGGAATGGTGTGCAGATGAGAGATAGGCCAGATGGAATGGCAAGAAATCCGAAAGAAAAGATAAGGAATCTCGGTTAACTCGTGAGAGGTGATCCGAGGATTAGAACCCCACTAGATAGAAGTACCAATAATAAATGACATAATGTCATCTAGGGGAGGAGACTCATCGTAAGGATAAATAAGATGCTAAACCAGTGGCACCCCTAGAGTATCAGCCACTACCGAAAAAGTAATGGTGTACTCATCACCCCATATCCAACTTCTCACCAGAGTGTTGGAATCATAGGAGTGGACAGAGAGGTTCGAGTAGAACTCTCTGATCAAGGTAGCCAGAGGAAAATGTGAAATGTCCAGCAAAGGAAGCCAACCCCTACGCTCAAAGTTTCTCCGAATCTCAGCATCTAACTCATCTAACACAACCTTTCGCATAGCCCATACATTCCTATGAATGTTCAGCTTCTCATAAGTTTCTTGATTTTTTTCACTCAGAAACCTCTCATTATGAAAGGTGGGGATAGAAGAAGAAGAGGATTTCCTATTAGCTTTAGTCTTCCTAGACATGATGCTAAAGATCAAAAGGACAGACACAAAAGAGACAAAGAGAAAAAAAAAAAAAACACAAAAACCAAGGGCAAACTACAAGTTAGCATAGAAATATAGAAAATAACAATCTATATGATGCATGAACAATATCAACACATGAAGGAACAAATTTTGTGGAATGAGTTTCAGGCACAGAGATGCTTTCTACAAAACCTAAATCAGTTTTGTCTGAAGGAGACTTTTGAACACTCAGCATTTGATCAAGTTTGAAGCTTGCAGACCTATTTGTTTGTTCTCTACCAATAGATAATTCAAGTTCCAAATTCTTAACTTTATCAAGTAAAAACATGTTCTTAGTCTTCACATTATTCAACAATTCATTAGTATCAAACAGTTTCACAAGCAAATTTTTCTTATCTAGTTCAAGAGATGCAATTTTCTTTAAGCCTAGATCAACACTTATAGCATCCTTTACAGCAACTTTGCAAAATTTATTATAGGTTTCTTGCAAATCTACATTCTCAGAGAGTTCCCCATCAGAAGGGTTCTTCTCAACAACAACACTTTCATCAACTACAGTAGTAGCAGTGAAAGCAATGAAATTTCCATCCTCATCACTACCAGACTCATTGTCAGAAACTTCATCATCATTAAAGGTTACAGCCATAGCCTTACCCTTAGACCTCAAGAATGTAGGACATTCTAATTTCACATGACCATATCCTTGACAACCAAAACATTGTTGACCCATAGAATTATTAGAAGGTTGACCTACTTTCTCTTTAGGTTTTTTAGTGTTATTCACCTTAGTGGGACTATTTCTCCTAAAATTTCTAGGTTCAACATTGTTTTTACCTCTTGCCATTCTGTTATTATTCTTAAGAAAGTTTCTAAAGTTCTTGGCAAGGTAAGCAATCTCTATAGCAGAGAGCTCATCATCAAATCTACTCACATCAACATCATCAACAGACTTAAGAGCTATTGATTTGGATTTGCTAGTCTTAGGTAGGTTCAACTCATAGGATTAAAGAGATCTTACAAGTTCATTAACAGGGATGGAGTCCACATCCTTGCTTTCAGTGATGACAATCACCTTAGGTCTAAAATCCTCAGTAAAAAATCTAAGAATCTTCCTAACAATTTTAGGTTGATCATAGATTTCACCCAAATTATATGCAGAATTAATAATATCATTAAGCTTAGCATAGAATTTATCAAAAGATTCATCATCAGACATCCTAATGCTTTCAAATCTAGTTGTTACTTGCTACAACTTATTGATTTTAATTGCCTTTGTGCCTTCATGCACAGTTTGAAGGATATTCCAAGCAGTATGACAACCTCAACATCAGAGATTCTCTTAAATTCCTCCATAAAAACAGTATTAAAGATAGCATTCATAACCTTGCTATTAAAAGTGGCTGCTTCTTTTTAAGAAATTTGCCACTCACTCATTGGAGTAGTGGGCTTCTCCCATCCGTATTCAACGGAGTTTCAGACTCTCTCATCAATAGAATTCAAGAATGCTTTCATTCTTACTTTCCAGTAGGCATAGTTATTCCCATCAAAGTGAGGTGGAATAACAAGAGAGTGACCATATTTCATGACAACAGGGGTCAATGATTAACTCTTAGATCAAAGGATCTAAACACTAGAGCTAACCCGCTCTAATACCACTTGTACGTTTTTAGACCCCTTAAACACAACCAGATTAACCTAGTTATTTAGCCAAGTGATTAACTTAGGGAAATTATGCAGATCTAGGTTAACACATATAAATCATATTATTGACATGTGTGGAAAATAAAGAACACAACGATATGATAACCTAGAAAAACCAAACCGGTAAAAAACTTGGGGAGGATTTAACCTAACTATTCTCAAGGTAAAACAAATCCACTATGAAAGAATTGAAGTTTACATAATAACAACTTAGACCACTAACATTTTATTACTACCTCGAGTAGAAAACTTACTATCACGACCACGTAATAGCTCTGAGTCCACGAACTATTTCTTTCTTGGATTCACAGCAAGTACAAGCACTCCCTCTTGTGTATCTTTAAGCTCTTGAAAGCAGCAACTGAATTGATCACCAAACTCTTGACATCAATCTTGAGATTGGAAATCCTAAGTGTGTATGAAGGCAAGCACCTCTAGATCTTACAAGAGATTCACACACACAGCATAAAGAGTTACCTCAAAACGTGGTTAGAGTTTTTCCTTTTATATTTAAGGCAAAACATAAAACCTTACACATAAAACAAGCCTGGGCTGATTTGGAAAATTTTGCAGAAAAACAATCTGCACGAGTTTCGATCGATCAAGTCTAATTCTCGATCGATCGAACCAGGCAGATTTACACAGTAAATCCTGCAGTACACTCGATTCCAACTTTATACATAAACATATTTTGAGCAAGTCTAGAACAAGACTAAACATTTTGATCATGGTTTACCAACATTACAAATTGAAATTCTAATACATTTAAACATAAAGTCTTAAAACCCAACAGCTACCTCTACGATTACAATAGGTGTGCTTAATTTATTAAGTAATTTTGACCTTTAAAATCTAAAATCAATGTTATATTCTTTCTTGAACACCAAAACTAGGGAAACTGTGGATTTCAGTTAACTCAATTGGTAAAATCTCTGATGGTTGAATAAGAGATCTAAAGTTCAATCCCTGTCTACACCAAAAATCAATTGGTGTCTTGGTTTGATAATAAAAGAGCTATTATCAGGAGTGGACGCCATATGTTGAAACTCTCTCTAAAAAAAAAAAAAAAAAGTAGGAAAACTATTAGTTTTTCAATTATTACTAATGTTTCTTGGGCTATATTTGTAAAATAATATTATTTTCATAATAAATATTTAAATTGACATTGTTTTGAAGATATGTGGAGATTTGGTCTTTTTCTTAAATTGTGTTTTTATTTCCAATATTTGAAATTATGTTTTCAAAACTCAATTTTAAAAGAAGGCTAGAATCCTAAATAAGTTCAAAATAGTTCAAATTTAAATAATATTATGTTAAAAATTTTGCAAAGGTTTTTTTTATTATTATTTTACATTTGATTTTTTTTAAGAATCATTTTACATTTGAATTCAGTCAAGAAACATCCATTACTTTTAGAAAAAAGAAAATGTTTGTTTGTTTAGATCCCTGAACACTCAGATTGTTTAACCTAATTAATTAACCAAATGAACACTTACGTTTATTATTCAGATCTAGGTTAAATAACAATAAATCATATCATATAGTGCGGAAAATAAATAAGACAACGATATGATTACTTAGGAAAACCAATAAAACCAACAGTTTCAAGGTAAAAACTTGAGGAGAATTTAACCTAACTATTCTCAAGATAAATAGATTCACTATGATGGAATGAAAGTTTTTGCAATAGACTTAACCCTACATCTACTGCCACCTCTTATAGTACTTACTCACATAACCACGTGTAGCTCCGAATTCACAGACTCTTCTATCTTGAATCTGTTCCACACAAACACCCACATTTTTGAGTTTGAGATCCCCCCTCAAAGGCTTTAGATCACCATCAGTAGTTGATCTTGTATGCAGTAACCTCTACGACACCAGATCTTGAGATTCTTCTAGGAATATTGCCGATATAAGACTTTAGAGAGTTTTGGGTACAAAAATCCTAGATCTACAATTGGAGGCACAAGATGCTCTCTTTTCTCTCTCAAAACCCCCTCTAGGGTTAGCTTATAAAAAAAAAAAAAAAAAAGATCGCGGTTTGGGCTTCAACCGGACAAGTTATGGGCTTTTTATATTTACTGATATACGACTTCCGATCAATCGAACAGCAATTGAGCGGCAATCGAGAAGACCAGATTGTATCTCACTTGAACTCTTGGATTGGACTCGAACATCACTTTATTCTCGAACCAATTTTTTCTTCTCTCCCTCGTTATAAATTTGCCACTTCTTGAGATTTTAAACAATCAAAATAGCCTAGATTTCTTGACAACACACACTTATATATAGTTGTATCAATTAACTGCTTCAGCCATATTTCTCCATATGGGGCTTCCACCATCCTCATATTTTTGCATGCATGCATATGCTTTTATCATTCTTTGGTGGTTTGGTTTGCAAGCCACCTCTGTGGTTGGTGCGAATAATGAGACAGATTGCTTATCGTTGCTGAAGTTCAAAACTATGATCACTCATGACCTTCTCGGGGTTTTGAGCTCTTGGAATGACATTGACAGCAATAGCTTTTGCTAATGGCCAGGGGTTATTTGTGGTCAAAAAACATCAGAGAGTCACCACGTTGGACTTGCATTCTCTTAAATTGGTAGGTTCCATATCAACAAATATTGGAAAGCTAAGTTTTTTTGCGAAATCTAACCCTCAAAAACAACAAATTTCTTGGGCAAATCCCTCAAGGGAGTCTTCCATCGGACATAGGTATTACTCTTCCAAATATTGAACTATTAAGCATTGCCCATAATTTCAGTCTCTTTTCAAAAAAAAAAAAAAAAAACATAATTATTACAAACAAACCCATCGATATACAGAGAGAATCTGATGAGTTACAGAGTTTTGAGTTTCTATTTAAAGAGACTAACTGAAATGAAAAATGTGAAAGAAAAATAGTTCTCAGCAAAAAAAAAAAAAAAAAAAAAATTATAAGTTCTCAGCAAAAAAAAAAAAAAAACTATAATTTTATGCAAAAAAGGGGAGAGAATATAATTTACCTGAGGAGGCTTTCTTAGTGTTACCTTGATGGGCTCCCCTTTAGAATTGATGATGTCGTATTCCCATTCTGGAATTGGGACAACTTCAATTTCAGTATTAGTTTGAGACATAGTTTCTTTGTGAGAGTGAGAAGTTGACTCTTTGTGAGAGAATGAGAAAATTTCTTTGTGAGAGAGAGAGAGAGAGAGAGAGTGAAAGAATTCTGAGAGTGAGAGATAAAGAATTTTTTTTTGAGATTTGTGAGAGAGAGAGAATTCGAGAGAGTGAAGAGAGAGAGAGGGAGAGAGAAATATTTTTTGAGATCTGTGAGTGAGAAGCAATAGCTGATAATGAATTTATTTCCCCAAAATTTTATCTTCACAAAATTTTCTCAAGCATTGTCTTTTCTACTAGTTGTATATTTGATGGTTGTGATAATGAATTTACGTGGTTGAATATAAATTCAACAAGTATTGATGGTTTTCGTCTTTTGTAGATTTATTTATTTATTTTTTGAAGATATTTTTATATTGTTAACATGTTAAATATGGTATGTTTAGTGGGGGAAAAATAGGTTTAAAAATATATAAAACTTATGAGTCGTTACGATTGTAACTAGCAAATTATTACATTAATAATAATTAGTTGCAGTAATTTATAAATTTCAGTTGCAATAGAGACTTCAATACTAAATTGAATTTAGAAATTTTTTTGCAATAAAGAAATCAAAATTTTTATCCAATAACTTAAATTGAAGAAACCATTGTAATAACTTGATACCAATTATTTTGCAATATATTACAATAGAAATTTCAAGGAAACAACTTATTGCAACAAATATAACATTGCAATAACAAAATATCAATTATTTTATAATTTATTGTAATGAAAAACATGAAGCTGCAATGAATATATAATTGTAATTATCTAACTTCAATTATTTTACAATCTGTTGTAATAAAAAATATGAAACAATTATCTATTACAATAAAGATACCGTTGCAATAATTTGACCCAAATTATTTTTGTCAATTCTTTGCAATTTATTGTAATAAAATTCGGGAAAGAATAGCCTATTGCAACAAGATATTTGAAAGTAAATTGTTTATTGCGGCAACAAATATATTATTACATCAAAATTGTTATTAAAATATTTAAGGTTTATTGCAATGAAATTTTTATGTAGCACAAATCTATTACCTCAAAGTTTATTGCAACACTTCGTATAAACTATTGCAATGATTCTAATGTTATTGCAACAATTTTTTTCATTGTAGTGATTCAGTTTCTTTTCAAAAAAAAAAAAATCATAATTATTAGAGATACTGATGAGTTATAGAGTTTTGAGTTTTATTTAAAGAGACAAACTGAAACGAAAAAGTGAAAGAAGAATAGTCCTCAGCAAAAAAAAAAAAACTATAAGTTCTCAGCAATAGGTTCTAAGAAAAAAAAAAAAAACTATAATTTTCTGCAACAAAGGGGAGAGAATATAATTTACTTGAGGAGGCTTTTTCAGTGTTACCTTGACGGACTCCCCTTCAGAATTGATGATGTTGTACTCCCATTCTGGAAGTGGGACAACTTCAATTTCAGTATTAGTTTGAGACATAGTTTCTTTGTGAGAGTGAGAAGTTGACCCTTTGTGAAAGAATGAGAAAATTTCTTTGAGAGAGAGAGAGAGAGAGAGAGAGAGAATTTGAGAGAGTGAGAGATAGAGAATTTTTTTTTTTGAGATTTGTGAGAGAGAGAGAATTCGAGAGAGTGATGAAAGAATTCTAAGAGAGAGAGAGAGAGAATTTTTTTTTTTTTTTTTTTTTGAGATTTGTGAGTGAGAAGTAATAGGTGATAATGAATTTATTTCCTCAAAATTTTATCTTCACAAAACAGGGAAATAGTGTATAACATTTAATTTATTCTTTGTTCATTACTTGTACAACAAGGAAAATCCCTATGAAAAGTTTGGTTAACAAATAAAAGCATAAAGAAAAAAAATTAAGTTAATTGCATTTCGTCACTAAACTATGGCGGAGTTGTAATTTCTCAAAATTCAAAGTTGAACAATGTCACCGTTTACCTATTAATACTATTTGAGGGGAAGAATACAATTTATTAAAAACTAAAACTAAAATAAAATAAAATAAACCCTAAATGCAAAACCACCCGTTTAGGTTTAAGGTATCAATTCTTTCTTATAATTCCTTGAGATTTTTATATATATCAAATTGATTCCTAAGACCAACTTCTGTTAGCTCTTATACATGGACGGAAATAATACAGTCATCACGTGACTATAGTAACATGAATTAATTGGTGAGTTTTCTTAAAAATCTCATGGAGTTATAATGAAGTCTTGAAATTTTTGAGGTTGTTTTGCATTTTGACCTTCAATAAAACTAAAACACTAACTCTATAGCCTAACGAGGGCCATGTGGAGCTCTTGCTTCACTCTAAAAGACCAAAGCTGTATAATATTGCCAATCTCGAGTCCGTTTTCAGATGCAATTCTTATCCATGGAGAGGCCAACACCAATGCGTTTTTGTTACCCGACTTCCAATTCTTCAACCAAATGGTCGATGAGTCAAGCCTTGGCTCCATCAATGGAGCTTCCAATTCTTTTGTCTTCCTGTATATCATTGGGACCTCTATGCCTACGTAATGGTTCCCTTTTTTTTCATTCAAAGACGCTTTTTCCTCCTCAGTAAGAAACTCAACATTTACTTGAGCCCTTGGTATTAAAAGCCGATTTTGATGTTTCTCCATATCAGTCTTAAACAATTCCTTTTCAATCACAAGCTTCACATCTGAACCTTTAAGCTCTCCCTTAACTTTTTGTTCGAACTCTGTGGGCAGCTTTGGTGTTATTGGGTCTGCTTGCACCCTCACTCTCCTTTTGTTCTTCTTATTCTTTCCTTCTTCTTGTTCTTTATTGTCTTCATAGAAGCACCGCTTGGAGCTTGTAGGTTTGGACTCTGGCATTGGCTTTGTTGTTGTTACAGCGTGATTATCATCAGGTTTTTTGGGTGTTATGGTCTTGGATACCCTCTTATTGGCTTCACGATCCGAACATACAGACGAGAAGGATTGCTCGAATACTTGCTTATGTGCTGAGTTTTCTATGTGGAATAAAAAAAACTTCTTCAAAACCCCCTCAGTCGTCAGAATAGCTTTATCCCCATCGTTGTTTTCGCTTGGGGGAAGAGAATCGATCCTCAAATTTGTATCAGTATGTTTACTCATCATCTCTTCTTTTTCATCAACTTCAAGAAAAGAAAATAAAACTCAGGATTTTTGCAATGCTAAAAGAAGAAATTTTCAAGAAACTATAATACTTGTGGCTCTGCAAACACTTTGTGTTTGTAAGTGTGCTATTTATAACAATCTGTTCGTCAAAAGAACGGAGTACTAATTAAAATAGGAATAGGATTCGGACTCAGGCTAGTATAAGAATACACAAAGGCGGCAAAGCTTAAAATTTATTTATTTATTTTTTTTATGGGAAACAAATTAGGCTTAAAACTTGATTACACTTGCTTACGTTACTTGCAATGTATTAGGTTTTATAATTATATTAAAAAGACATGTATTATTTATTTAATTTAATTATTCTTCAAAAAGATAACTTAATGCCGAAATTCTACAGTAAACAAATTCATGAGTTTTATTGTATAGTATTTAGCGATCTATTGATATATTTATAATCCGACTCAAACTTGGATTAATTTTTTTCTTTTATTTGGATACCCTGGATTAGTAATTTAGGGTAAAATTGCAATATCTAATTACTGACCGATCTGTCACAATTAACAAAATAATATTAGACGAGATACATGCTTAGCAATATTGGATTCATTCTTAGATGGGTGAAAAAAAAAATTAAAAATAAAAGAAGAAGAAGTAATGCTATTAATTGGATTTTGTTTCAAAAACGAAAATCTCTAATATAATCTCAAAGTAAAGAATTCTTCTTCTTCACTGTTTTACAAGTTTCACTAGTTATTGTGTATATTCGAGAGTTCCATGTACTAGTGATTGAGCATTACACAAGTGCAGGATGGGATTTGAAGTCAGTCGGATGAAAAATTTAATCCATCTCTAGGTAATTTTCAGAAAGCTAATGCTAGGCATACTACAATTTTATTACATAAACTTTACAAAAACCGACATCACAAATCATTAAAAAAAAAAAAGTTTAAGTGGTACTTATTATATTCTTACCATAATCTGTAAGCTTTTTATAGTAATTTATGGTAGCAACATTTTTAATCAATAAATCTAAAGACATACAAAATTTCACAAAAAATTTTATAATTGTTAAAAGTTTTATGCTGCAATTGGTAAATAAAAAAATAATATTAGTGACAATCTTAAATGAGAATTAATAAAAACTTGCCAACTTAATTATTGTGAAAAATATTATATCAGAAGCATTACAGTAAGACAATTGTTATATGGATGCCACCCAACTACTTATCTTTCTTTTGTTTACAGGTATCGGTTGTGGCTTCTCCATCTTAGAAGTAGTACAATTGTCTCATTCAAATAACACAAGAAGATTGCCATTTCTTTTTTAAGGGGGTGGGCCTATTTGCACACACACACACAAAAAGGGCAATTCATTGAACATGCATAATCGCACAATTGGTACACAATTTTTGCAGGCAAGATTTTATATCCGGAGTTTGCTTTTCGGGGATGGATACAAAAGACCATCACTTAGTGAGGTTCTAACTTCTAACTTCTAAATCATAAAACAAAAAAGCATAATCGCACGACAACTTGTAGCTTATTTTTTAACAATAAGAAGCCACAAGCCATAATCGCACAATTGTACATAGCTATTCTTTTGCCTTGTTGCTGTGATATCTGCATCCATCCTTTCATAATAATTATCTCATAAATCAAATATATGTAGGTATACTATGAGGGGAAAGAAGATACATGTAGTAAGATTCATGGGATGCCTTCTTTCACATAATAAGTGCAACTTGATTGATTCTGAGCACATACAAAACCTTTGTAGTACCATGACATCAATGGAAAGCCAGAGAGAGAGAGAGAGAGAGAGAGAGAGAGAGAGAGAGAGAGAGAGAGAGAGAGAGAGAGAGATGAATATTTTTCTAATTAGAAATACAATTACGGGCACAGAGCAATAAATTTTTCATTAATTCAAATAACAATTATATTTTTTTAATAAATAATACAGAATTTTAGCTAGTGTCTATTCCATAATGATTTTTTTTTTTATTAGACTATGACACTAATTGATTTTTTGTGTGTTCAAATTAGCTTAATTGGGAAAGTTTCTTGTCAAATAACAATTATATTTACTTCTAAACAAGAAATCCATATGAAAATTTTGGACAAGAAAAAAAAACATTAAAAATGTAGGTTAATTACACTTTACCCTTAAACTATGGTGCTGTGATAATTGCTCCTTAACTTTCTAAACCAAACAATCTTCTCTATTAATAATTGATATACTGTATATAATAATTAAGCATCTGATCCTTACTATTAAAGTTTCTGTATGCCCTGTTTGTTTTTTTCAAAAAGACATATCC
This sequence comes from Quercus robur, assembly GCF_932294415.1. Taxonomy (NCBI): domain Eukaryota; kingdom Viridiplantae; phylum Streptophyta; class Magnoliopsida; order Fagales; family Fagaceae; genus Quercus; species Quercus robur. The sequence continues at coordinate 30,826,687 of NC_065536.1, read as the reverse complement.
ATATGTTAAATTTGGTGGAAATCCTAATGGCAAGGATCGAAAGGACAAAGTACTTGTTACCGACAATTTTTTAATTACCGAGTACTAAGGGGGATATATTACTTATTTTAGTAATTTAATGGAAACATTGCAATTACATCATAGTTAAAATAAAATTACAATTTCTCAGAAAAATATAGAAAATAATACAAAGCCGAAACTCTAATTCTCTAACTTAATTATTGGTTTCTCAAAAAAAAAAAAAAAAACTTAATTTAATTTTGATCAAATATGGTAAATGTCATGTCATCACATTAAACAGAAAGTGATAGATATTAGTCTCTAATCATGACAAGATTCCGTGAACTAAAAGCCAAATGATGGCAAGATGGTAAAGTTGTATAAAGTTTATAAAGACTTGGGATTATGAATCACTTTCGTTTGATATAGCTCATAATATTTTGAAAGTTTAAAGGAAAAATAAAAAAGAAAATTAAATTTTTTTTCCTCCCTAAACTATACCACATTTTACACTTACCCCCAAACTAAAAGAATGCACCATTGATCACTCAAACTAAAACCTGTATAACAACACTTTACTCCTTCCCATCACTTTCTCTATTAAGTCTAACAAAATGTAGCGTTAAAAAACCAATTTACCCTCAACCAAATGTTTTGGAGGGATGAGTAGATTATTTTTTTAATGCTACGTTTAGATAAACTTGATCTCAAAACAGATGAGAATTAGGTATTACAAAGTTATAATTTTTAAGGGTTTGTTCCTGCCTTTCAATAGTTTATGGAGTAAATTGTAAAAATATATATAATTTAGAGTGAAAAATATGTAATTTATATATATAGTGTAATGATCATCACAAAAAAAAAAAAAAAAAAAAAAAAAAAAAAATCTAAAAATACTACTAGTTTAATAAGGTAATATATAGTATTAGGCCACTCTTGTTGGTGGAACAATCCATACCATCCAAGCACGATCAACCCAGACAGAAAATCTCTCGTGATTAGCGCGCGAACTCATAAAATATAATAATAATAGAAAAAAACAAATACACAAACACAAAAAACACAATCTCAAATCAAATGCTTTCTTCTACTAGGATTCCGTAACATTGAAGCTTATCAGATCACTTCTTCTACGTTCTCCTCTCTCCCACCGGAGGTCCCTTTTTTTGGCTACTGTTATCACAATCTTGAAATGTCGGTGAGTTTACGTGTTTTTTGTGTCATATAATTTTAGTAATATTTGGGTCTTAGTCAGATCCATCATGATTTGTAGCTCATTACCATTTTGGTTGATAGATTTGTTTTGTGTTTGATGCCAATGTCTAAGATTTCTTTCTATGCTTGATTATGTCTAAGAGACAAACCAAATGTAACTTTAGACACTCTGTTCTTCTTTCTTTTTCTTTTTCTTTTTTATTTTTATTTTTAATAAAATTTTTCTGTCCTTAATTTTCTTAGCAAGTGCCAAGTAGGCAAGCAAACATGGAATCGGAATATGAATGATCGGACCAATAGGTTAGACTATTCAAATGTACTTGGTTTTAATTACATGAACGTTGAACTAAACAATAGGACCTTAATTCAAGGGAAGAAATGAAATTAGAATGTATGTTTCTTTTGTATTGCTCTTTATAGCTTTGTGACTAAGAGATATTGCTTGTGTTTTATTGTGGAAAATTCTTTAGTATATATTACTAGAGCAATGCTACCTCCTCTCACATGAATAATGAGGTGGAATTGTAAATATAATTTGCTGATCCATTGTTATGTGTGTGTGAGTAGGGAGTATTGCTTTCAAAGTACTGAATAATTACTAGTTATCATCTCGTGTACACTAATTTCTTCACTAAGTTGTTGTGAATTTTGAACATGAGCTTTAGGCTCCACAAATCGGATTAAATTGAATTGAATATTTACCATACTCGTTATTGTCCCAGTGATGCATTTTAGCATCCAATGATATAGCATGGCTCCATCATATCACTCCCTTATGAATTTTCAATTAATTCAGTATACGTTTTTGCCAACTTCTCTTATCCTCTGTAGTCTATCCTGTCTTGCATATGTTCCTTTTCTTTATAACTGATTTCTACTCTGTCCTTGTATGACTTAATTTGTATTATGCTTCTTGCTTATTGTTGCTTATAAAGCTTTCCGTTTTACCTCTAACCTTGAAAAGTACCTTATGTAGATTTTTTGTGCAGGTCCCAAAGGACCATACTGATCAGGGGATTGAAACAAGTCCCCAATCATCCACGACACCAAACTGGATAATCAATGTTTCAGATGTGATGGTAAAAATAAATTAGGCATAACACTAGCTACTGCTATTAACAGTAGAATTTTATTCATGATCTGGATATTAGTTGTGAAAATCCTGCTTTTATATTTGGATTTTTGAATGCATGTATTTTCTTTTGGAACTTTTCAGCATCAGCAAGAATAGTATTGGTACTAGCAGTAGCACCACCAATAATTATAAGAACTATGCCTTCATATTCATATGAGGTCTCTTTGAGGTTGTGAATGAGAGTTGGTAATTTTTTAAAGTGAAAGTCTGGTTTCAATTCAATCACTTATCTACCTATTTGTTAGTTTCACTAACAACTTGTCAGGTTATCAGTCAAGAACTTGGACTTAAAAAGATTTTTTTTGTCATAAACCAATTGTAAAATTTGTCTGGCATTCAAGCATTCAACTTAATTCAATGTACATGACCATAAAGTTTTGTTTTGATGCATCAGTCCCTCGGTGAAAAAGTAACCAGATTTATTTCTTTTTTTACACCTTACAGATAAGAACGGTTAAGGTTAGCAACATTTCACTAGCTGCTTCTGAGAGGGATATCAGAGAATTCTTTTCATTTTCGGGTGATATTCACTATGTCGAAATGCAAAGGTCAATATGTTTGAATTATATGTACATTAGAGTTGTCAGAAAAGTCATTCTGAAAAAAGTTTGGTTATACTCTTGGCAGCGAAACTGATAAGACCTGGCTTGCCTATGTTACCTTCAAGGATTCACAGGGAGCAGATACAGCAGCACTCCTATCAGTATGTCTGTCCATAATGGTGTTTGAACTATTAGTTCTTATACTTGTGCAGAAAGTTTCATAAGTCAATTATGTGAGACCAGGGAAGGTGTTGAGATAATACATGAGCCCTAAAAATCCCTTATCGTTAAAAATCAAAAAATTTGAAACGAAATAAAATCATAAATAGTAAAACTCTGAAGATTTACAACACCGGGTAATTTTAGTGTTAGTCCTCTGTGTAGAACTCATTCACAGTACTGCATTAGTCAGTCAGCTTAAGGCATTGGCCAGGCCTAATGCAGTAGAAGCACTAAAGGAGTGGGCCTCAAGGTCTCACTTGATGGCATTGACCACAACTCAAGGCAAGCTTGGATGCATCATTCGTGCATGCCTTCCTAACACTCTTATGTTTGTTGGATAGCATTTGAATATTTTACTTTTTAAAAATATATATGTACCTATTCTAAATTTTCTTACATGTCAACCCAGGGAGCTACAATAGCTGATCTTTCTGTCTCCATTACACCTGTTGAGAATTACCAGCTGCCCCCTGAAGCAATCCCACCAAGCCCGGTAAATCATATAGCTTGTTGAGAATTATATCTTTATATTCACGTCATTAAGGATGATTACCCACTCCAGTGCTACACTTGACGTGTAAATTTAGTGGAATATGGCTAATAGCAAGTAGGAGAATAATTTTTGTCCATTTTTCTGGTGTTCAGGCTCATATTCTTTATTTATTTTTCTTCAGATCTTATGAAATATTGGAGACTTTACAGTTCCAAAAGAAATAAAATAATGTGCATCATTTGGTCACATATGGAGATTGCCATATATAGTAACACTTGAAGTTATATTCTAGATCTCAGATATTTAAAGGGCAAAAATTAGCAATGAGCTAAACTTCTATATTTTCAAGTAGTATATATGATTTATGATACACATGCACACACATCTATTATTTAAATTTCAGCAACTAAATGCATATGGTATAGGCTCTTGCTTTCAGATGTTTTAGTGTTGGTAGAGGCCATTCACACGTGTCTAATCTCTAAAATGTGAAATGGTTTTTCTATCAGTAAATACTTATTGCATTGCAATAAATATTAATTTAGACAATAAACGAAAATTATGAACTTGACAGAGTGTATATTGAACCACCACATTTGCGGCCTAGTGGTGTTCTAAGTTCTAACCATCTTCAAAAGAGAGTGACTATGTGAAGTTACACTGAATCTGGTTTGCTTTGCTTGACTGCTGTGTTTCTCTGTCTGGAACACTTCAGATGAGATATTTCTCTCTTTCTTTCCTTCTTTGGGTGAAATTTAAAATTAATGCTGCATATGTGTGGATTTATATGAAGTAACTTCTTCTCTCTCCCCCCCAAAAAAAAAGGTTTTCCAAAGGCAATTCCTTCTTTCTGAACTTTCTATATATTCTTCTTGAAAGGAGAAAAAGCCAGCTGCTACTGGCTCTGCTGTTAAGAAGGCTGAAGATGTGGTGAGCACCATGCTTGCTAAGGGTTTTGTCTTGGGAAAGGACGCAATTAACAAGACTAAAGCCCTTGATGAACGACATCACTTGACATCAAATGCCTCTGCCACAGTTGCTTCCATTGACCGTAAAATTGGCCTGAGTGAGAAGCTAAGCATTGGAACCACAATAGTCAATGAAAAGGTGAGAGAGATGGATGAGTGGTTCCATGTGTCTGAGAAGACAAAATCTGCTTTTGCTGCTGCTGAACAGAAGGCAAGCGGAGCAGGATCTGCTATTGTAAACAATCATTATTTATTAACTGGAGCTTCTTGGATTTCAAGTGCATTTGGTGCAGTTACAAAGGCAGCTGAGGATGTAACTATGATGACCAAGGAGAAGGTCGATAAGGCTGAGGAGGAAAAAAATGAGATAATTTATAGGCAAAGGACAGGGATCATCAATGATTTTGCACAGATGCATCTTGACGGGTCTTCCACAGCAGAGCCTCCAATGGTTCCGCTCAATTCAGCTTATGATAGTAAGCTTGGAATGATATAACTGCTTTGGATTTTCCTTTCTCCAATACATTTGGATTACTTTTCAATTTGCTGTGTGATATGCTTCAGTACAAAGATTCAGTGACATAGATTGCCTGTTGTACAATGGTGGGTCATGTTAATTGCTCTAGTGAATTTAAATTTTGTGGCTTGCTCCTTACATCTCCATTGAACTCAAATATAGGTAAGAAATTAACTCAAAAAAAAAAAAAAAAAAAAAATATATATATATATATATATATAGGTAAGAAATGTACAACTGCCTTTGAAAGGAGTTGCTCTTAAGTCTAGTGGATAGCAGTCTTAGACTACTTCCATCATAAATTTCATTTTGAAATAGAAATTTTTGTTCTTTTGGTTTATATGAAGTAACCTCCTTTGTCAGCTGAAATATTGAAATGCTACTGTCCTCCATTTAGCTATAGAATTGTGTGTTGTTCCTGGTAATGAATTTATTTATAATTTTTCCAACTAGAATGTTGATTTTGCTTAAGTAAACGATTCCTTTATGGTATATATTGCTTCTAGGTTTTTTTCCTTCCAAATTCTCTTATGTCCTGTTTGGTTAGAGGGGGGAGGGAGGAAAAGTAGAGTATAGTTGTCTGAAAACTAGGCTAATTTCCAGCTAACTATACTCTACTTCCCCTCCCTCTCCCTCAATCCAAACGGACCATTAGTCTACCAAGAAGTTAATCTCATTTGCTAATTAAATGTCTTCTTGGGTCTTGTTTCATGAATCATTGAACAAATTTTGTGGTTGTGTATTTCTATCTTCTATTTTTCGCTTGATTTACTACTGCCAGCTCAATACATGATGATTTGAATAAGTTCGTACACATATGGATTGTAATAAGAGGGGGGATGTTGGTGACTTACACTCTAAATTATTTGAAATGAAATCTGATGCATCGACTGCTATTCTGCTAAGAATGGTAATGGTCAAATTGGGTGGCTACAAAGGGCAGCTCAATATGGTGCAAGTTAAAGGCTGCAAATGCCCATGAGGGTAGTGTGTAAAGATTAGGGTTCTATCACTTAGCCGAAAGAATGATAGAAGAGGAATGATGAAACGGTTGGTGGGGCATCATAATCCAACATCTAAAAGGAATCAAGTGGAAAGTTTGGCATTGTGTTTGTTCCGGAAATTGTAAGAACTATTGCCACTGAATAATGCATGAATGGACATATTACTTTGATACTATCCATGTCAGGGGTAAAAAAGAAGCTTGTATTGGTCTATCATTTTTTGGACTCAACAATGAGTGCGAAATAGTGGTGTCAGGGACACTCTTAAAAGCTAATACATTTTGGTAAGGAAGCTAGTTTCAAGTAGCTTGATGATACGCAATTATGGGGTTGCATTAAATTAAGCTGCACTACACTCGGGTTAATTGGCATCTAATTAGGCAACTTCCGAATCCCAAAACTAGTTTTATCACTTGACAGGATATCAACCAATCTCCATGGTAGCTTTGAATGCCACTGAACAAAATGCTTTAGCCCAAAAACTAATCCTCACTACCAGGCTTTGAGAGAGAGTGAGTGGGGGGATTCTGTATGAAGATTTAGACTTGCAAACACCATAAGCTTCTGCCCTCAAGGAATGGAACAGGAAGTTGCTTCCAAGCACAGCCTTGGCAGGAATATTAATTCACGAAAACTATGAACTATGATAGCATGCCCCCCATCAGAAAACTAGATGGTGTGGATAGCTTTGTTTCCACTGAAACACCACATTTAAAAGTTAACAGTAAATGATTTAGATTACCAAAATAGCCTTGAATATACTTTTGGTCCTGAATTTTTGGGGTGGTTTCATGCTGATCCCCAACAAATTTAGTGTTTCATTTTAGTCCTTAATATTTGAACCGTGTCATTCTCGTCCTTGTCGTTCTGACAGACATTTTACAGCATATATGCTCCCACATTAAGCACAGCAACCACTTTTTTTTTTTGATGCATAGCACAGCAACCACTTAACTCTGCCTATGAAGAGATCAAAGATCTTTTGTAACGCAGAATGAGAACATAAGAAACAAAGCCTTTTTTTCTTTTTTCTTTTATGGGAAGTAATCCTCTGCCTCTCATTGCTTGCATACGAACAGATGAACAAGTTTGAATGTTTAGGGCTTACTGAAAGAACGTACAGCTAGAATTTTTACTTTTATGGGAAGTGTAAAACAAGCAGCCAGTATGTGTTTACATTGAAAAAAGAATCAGGTTTTTGCCTTATTAATCAGGTATTAGAAAGAAGATCACCTTGAGCTACATTTTCACCCATGCCTTTGGGATGGGTGAAGAAAATTTCAACAATGTTTGTTTACTGTCCCTTCCCTGCTAGCATGCCATCATATGTACCTTAACAACCACTCGAGGTTCTGTTGCAACAAACACAATATCAGGAAACATTGTAGCTAAATTCTAATTAAATGATGATATTACAATTTTTTATTAAAGTTCTCATGTTTAGCAATGCCTTAGTGGATGGGACTAGTTCACTTGTTGCAACTTTGAATCTGAGAAATCGCACTGAAGAAAAGTAGAACGAAAGAGAGGATTTCATTTTACTTCCATACCTCTATGCATTCATGTAAATCGTGATCTTTTGTCCTGATGTGAGTCTGCAAAATCACATGTTAACTAAGTGAAAAACTGAAGATTTTGATGCATTTTATATGATAACAATCTCATAGTGACGCCAGTTAGGGCAAACTAAAGGGGATTTTCTAGTATTTCCAGGAACTAAAATGAGAATTGAGTGGAAAAGAAAGAGGTGGAACCTGAGAAAGAGGACATGGGCAATAATAGAACTTATAGATTATGAAATTTTGACTAGATTAAACAAATTTTATAAAGCAAGACTGGAAATTTTACACAGTTTTATATACAAAATCGAGATTATAGTTTATAAAGCAATGGCCAATAGCTTTTTTAAGCAAAGTGGTAGGATATTAGGGAGGGGGAGTTGTGTAGCCCACTACTACTGTTCATTGGCATCTGTAAGCACTGCCTGAGGCTATCAGCGGTGGCCCAAACCAGCTCAATTATATGATGCAGCAGTTAGAAGCTGCAGACCAGAAAATTCAATAAAGCTAGTATTGCTATGTTCTAAGCATATATGTATACCTCAAGTACTCTTTGGAATGCATATTGTCTGCTATCTAGACAAGCCAATATGACAAGAGCTGCTGCAATTGTTGAGGGCCAGTAGCATAGTTGCTCTTGGACTGAAAGAACTAGTACTGCCAGGTACTTGGCCCTCTTCTCTAAATCTGCATCAGCTTTAGCAGCTTTCAGGTAGAACCTATGATGTGTTTCAAACTAGGCATTAATAGGTAGTGGAGACAATGCAAGCTGCAGTTAAAACTTTTTGGCTAAAATAGTAGTTAAAACAGAAAGATGAATTGCTCAATGCGAAACTCAAGACTACTAAGAATACAATGAGGGGTAAAAGGATGTACCACAAGAAGTTGTGAACGGTGGGCAAGAAACACTGGAAGTTGAGGATCTCTTGAATCAGCCATTCCATGGCCACAACTTCGAATCTGCTGTACACATTGCTTCCCATGAAGAAATACTTTTCCTGAACGCTACAATTCCCATCAGAAAATTTACAGTCATCAAAATTCTCATCCTTCTGGGAAAACTGACGATTCTACTAATCATCTTAGCTTCCGAAGCAATTAAGTGACAGTTGTCATCATCATACCATTGTGTGATTGAGAACATGGTTGGAATAGACTTATTGCAATTGAACACAGAATTGGACAGAGAATTTGGAAAAAGTGGGTATTCGAGCTATTTAAGACAAGAACACGAGCTAGAGCTCTCATAAATTTAACAGTAACTCTTCTTTTTTTAATTCATTTTTACTAGAAGTCTCTAAATAGGAACCATCTATAAGAAATGAAACTGCCTTATATTCTCTTTGACATATGAACTGACACGTTAAGATATTCTACCTATGTTTTCCAGAAGATGGCTAAAGTTCCCTGATACTGTCACATGGCAATAATACACATTGTAGTAAAATATCATTTCCATTTAATAGTGAACCTGTTACTATGGCACAAACCAATATAAGTGGACTATTAAGAGTTCTTTCTATATATGCTTCTGGGGAACTTTGCAAGTACGATTAGGAAAGATGAGAGAAGTGTGATTTACCTGTTGTGGGGCTGTTTCTCTTCAATCCTAGTGGCTAATGTAAGACAGGCTATTCCAACAATTTGAAGGTGTCTTTTGTCTCTGAAGAAACCTTTGCTTAGGAATCGGTCAAGGAGGGTAACTCCTAGGAACATCGTCTCCTGGTGAAGCTCCTTTTCAGTACTTTGCTGCCCATTCATACCAAATTGCACAAATTATCAAATTAGCAAGTAACAAAACTAACAATAATACAATAAGCATCAAAATCTTTTAAATAAAAAGTAAAAAAGACAATGGGTGCACTTCTTTCTTTCTTTCTTTTTTCTTTTTTCTAGAATAAAGAGTGTAGAAGAGCGACCAATTCGTGGAAGACTTTGCAACCATTATAACACATCGGTTAAGTAACCAATACTTGAATGAGCTTCGATGGGAATGGGGATCCACAAGTGCTCCCAATTTGTAATTTTGAAATTCAGCCACTAGACAAGTGTGTACATGCTCAATATTTTTGCAGTTATAAGATTCTTTGAATCATATTTATATATACTAAACAATTAGTACACCTTGGTGAAACTAATTACTCTTTTAAGAGAGGAATTAAAATGAGCGCTAATTATTACACACTGGTGTGTATGGAGTGTGCACACCACTTCATTTGAAATCATGTTTTCAAAATACAATTTTAGTTAAAATTTTAAATTGTGCTATATTTGTAATAATTAATTGTGTGCAACAAATATTAACGAGTTATTATTTATATATAGACACTTGAGGTTACTTTCCACACTGAATCATACCCTCCATATGTATGCGAAAACTCGTGAGGAAAAATTGTCCAACAAGCTTTGACACTCAACACTGTGCCAGCCTAGATCCTATTGGCAACTACCACACTCTGTTCATTCAGTTAATAGGGAAATGCTAACGTAAACCATAGCACCAAAAATGCATGCAAATGACAAAATCACCCTCGGAATATGTACTACTATCAGATACAGCTTCTTTATCAGTTGCTAGCCAATAGAAGAAGTGCAAAACGAGTTATTAGTTGGTTCCAAGTTCTAACATGAGAGTGAACATTTAACGAGAGAAAGTGCATGGTCGTTCAGTTTTTTATAAAAGCTGACGTGTCAGAAAACGACTGGAAGGAGCAATGAATGCAGAAAAGAAGTCAATGCAGAGAATCTTTGCCCCTTCTCTAACTGAAACTAAAACGTGTTTGTTTCAACTACGGCGATTAATTGAAAACATGAACGAAGACGTGGTTACGTGGACTCTCTCGCTCGTTCACTCACTCACTCACCTCAACGATCCAGTGGACCATTTGTGATCGTAGCTGAAGAACGAGATCGCCGTAGTCTGTGGTGGAGCAATACTCCTCTGCGTAGTTGTATGGAAACAATTGCCTTCTTTCTCTGTTTCTCAATGCCACGTAGCTCTCTTCGTCCACCTCATCTTCGAACCTCCTCACGGACTTGAATAAAAAGCAAAATTCGATAATTAAAATTAAATTAAATAAGATAATTAGATTTTAATTAAAACACGCAAACTGTACTACTCTGTTTGGTTGCCAAGAAAACAAACGGAAAAAAAGAAGAAAAAGTAACAGAAACCAATCGAATTGCATTGCATGAGAAGCTTACAGTAGATTGATGATGATTTTCGTTTTCGAGGCGTGAAGAAATTTTGGTGTCAAGAGGAGTAGTTGAGCGCGAGAAATCCTCTCTGTACTGAAGGAGCAGAGAGAAAGTACGCGAAGGAGTTGAATCTCCCTCCGAGCGCTCCGAAAATTCGCTTCCAGTTTCGAAGAAAATAGATGGAGAGTAATCCGAGAACTCTAGGTCAGAACTTTCCAGAAAATTTTCCGATTGGAAGCTAGACGAGTACTCGGAGACGTCTTCGTATGAGAATTGCTCCGTACAAGCGAGATCGGAGTCGAATTCGAAGCTCTTTTGCTTTTGATCAATCGTGGACTCAGAGTTCGGAACCGTAATATTCGCGTCGAAGAAATTTCCTGAAATCTCAGAAAATTCAAATTCTGATGCTCTGTTCTCAACTTGCTCAGTTGCTTCCTCAGCTAACTTAGCAGCAGAAGCAACCGAAACGACTTCGTTTTCATTGAACTCGGAATTTGCTTTTACATTTCCGTCACTGAAATTCAAAATTCCATCGGAAACTTGCTCAACAAAAGAAATCTCCGATTTCGAAACAGCTTCGGAGCCTTCATTTCCTTCAATCTCTTCCGTAATTTCATTTAGTTTTCCACTTTTGCTCTTCAACTTGGAGCTTCTCTCCACGAAAACTCCAGCATCAACTTCAGAATTCGATTCCACACACGACGACTCAGAGACCTCCGCTTCACCGACTTTACCTTCATTTTCCTTCCTTCTGTAATACGATCTGGTAACTCTACGAACAGGTGCATTGGCCTTAACCACAGCTCCAGAGCCTTCAATCTCACCGAGATTTCTCTTCCTCAAGTTCGAACTCGGCTTGTTCTCCGATCCAACGGAGACTCTGCTCGAATCGCATGAAACTTCGCTGCCGAAGTAGGAGAAAGAGCTAGAGTCCACCGGAAAAGCAGAGAAACCAGAATTCTTACAAGGAAGAGCTAAATTCAGAGACGAATATAGAATCGGAGAGATCTGTGATCGTCTCCGGCGAGGTAGCTCCGAGCGGAGCTTCTTCTTGATGAGCGTTGCTGGTTTTGTCTCGAGCTTTCGCTTCGCTCTGCTCAGTGCTACTTTCATTGTGAATGATTTTTTTGAATTTTTGTATTCCGAATGAGCTTTTTTTTTTAGTGAGGATTCAGTTTTGGTAATTTTGTTCTCTGAATTTTGTGAGAGAGAGAGAGAGAGAGAGAGAACGGTTATGGAAGTTGGGGCGTGCGTGTGGAGGATCTGAAGGAGGGGTTTATATATGGTGTGGTCCCACGTCAGCATGAATTTCTTGCCCACGTCCGTACATGATCAGATTGCGTCTTCTCTAGTCTACTGGCGGTATTGGAGCCTCCGGTGAAAGCTCAAGGTGCATCAAGGCCGTCCACGTCAAATATCGTTGGTCTGTCCCTTGGCTACAATCATTAGAGACTAGGGAGGGGTTGTGATGAAAAAAGAGCGATGGATATTATACACAACACTTGTTCTTTAAATAAAAAAATAAAAATTCAAAACACTTTCACATAAGTTGTCATGTATAGTTATGGTTACGGATAGTTATTGGTAGGCAAATAGTGATTTTAAGTTATAACTAATAACAACTTATCACATAAAATTTGTTATGAAAATATTATATATGTAATATTTATATTTTAACATAGAGATTTTACAAGTAAATGAGGTTGACAAAAAATTGGCATTAGTTGCCTTCATGGTGAGGTTGTGGCTCTTCGAGTTTTGTTCTCCTGGTCAAAAGCACCTCTCGAGTTGATTTTGTGAGCTCAAAAACACAAACTTTGAGGATGGTTGAAGGGATCAAGATTGACTAAAAATGAAGTTGGTAGAACAAGAAGAGATAGGACAAGACCTAGAGCTTGAGAGTTGAGCTCTAGATCAAAGTATAAAGAAGTTGAAGACATTTTTTGATGGGATCAACGAACTCCCTAGCCCACATCAAATATTTTCTCCATTTGCATTATTCAAGTCTTTGCTTTTGTAGGATTAGGGTTTTCCAAAAATGAAGGAGGACCCATTTTCCTGAATTGCTTAATGGTACATCCTTCAACCTCAGCATCTTCGGGCTTAGCTGTTCCACTAGTACTAAATGTTTTTCCACCACCTCAACAAGACTTCTAATAGCATTAAAAACACCCTCAAGGTTTTCAAGATTTGGCTCAGAACTAGAAGGGGTAGAATTGTGGGGTGGCATTTTCCTATAACCAAACAGACAACACTTTAGAGTTGGATAAACCTCAAAGAAAAATCATAGTATACAAGAGATACTAAAGCTTTTACTATTCTTATGATTTTAAGCATATAGACACACTACTTCTAACAATTATCAAACCCATAAAATAAGCATTGAATATCCAATGATTCAAGCCTATTCTTCCACATCCTATACAAAAACATCAGAAGTCCTAATTGTCTACAGAATCATAACCTAGAGCTTTGACACCGACACTGTCATGACCCAAATCCATGGAACATGAATTTAGATGCATGACTAACTTGCTGAACTTATATAACTCAATAAACATAATTAATCCAAAATAAATTAAAACTCTAAAGAAACAATACTCTAAAAAGAAAAACCTCTTACAAAAATCTAAACTCCACAATATAAGACATGAATTACAAAATAAAGGTAACTAAAATTCTATAAGTCTTCAAGTAATACTGAAGTCGCCTACAACTTCCATGCTCTACCTTGCACCTTACAAAGCGATCCAAAGGTTTTATATTCCCAACTACACTTTAATCTGAAAACAGTAATTGATGAGGTGAGCCACACATCTAGTAAGTAATTATACAGAATATACAACTGAATAGTGTCAAGCAAAACACGAGTATTTTGATTTTTCACAAGCTCATTCAATGATATCAAAAATAATTATTCCAAAACATATAATGAATCACTTAATACATATGTAGTCACATCTGAAAATCATTAGAAAACACATACATATAATTGATCAGAGCATAGTGTCACATATACACATCACATATTCTCACATACAATCTTGTGAGCGGATACCAACATCTAACCCCTGCTAGTGAAGGATCAACACATATTCTCACATACAATCCTGTGAGCGAATACCAACATCTAACCCCTGCTGCTCTGATACCATATGTAACGACCCAAAGAAAAGCGCTAGCCACATCTGTACTATACCTCAAAAGGACTAGTTATAATTGAGGCTCCTTATAGTTGTTAATAAAGTTCAGATTTACCCAGTAAATACCTGATGTGGGACTCATTACACACCCACACACATCACACAATCAATCAAATTGGGGCATCACAATCTTTCTCACTTAAATGCCTAATGTTCTCGTTAGGGCCTACTTTGTGAGGTAGTGTCTTCGAGCCCACACGGGGTTACTGGGCCGACTTTGATACCATATGTAATGACCCAAGAAAAAACGTTAGTCATATCTGCGCTATACCTTAAAAGAATTAGTCAAAATTGAGGCTCTTTGTAGTTGTTAATAAAGCCCTGTTCAACGTAGTATATGCCCGATGTGGAGCTCATCACATACCCACACACATCACACAAATTAATCAAATTGGGGCATCACAATTTCCCCTACTTAAATCCCTAACGTCCTCATTAGGGCCCACTTTGTAGGGTAGTGTCTTGAGCCTACATGGGGTTACTGGGCCGTCTTTGATACCATATGTAACGACCCAAGGAAAAGCGCTAGCCACATCGGCGCTATATCTTAAAAGGACTAGTCACAATTGAGGCTTCTTATGATTGTTAATAAAGCCCAGATTTACCCAGTAAATACCCAATGTGGGGCTCATCACACACCTACACATATCACACAATCAATCAAATTGGGGCATCACAATCTCCCCCACAATCTCCAACACAATCACACAAGCTAAACATTTTTAATTTAGTTCTTGTTCATATTTTATTTTCTAACATGTTAATGATTTGTAATTGGCAGCTACCATCAATATGCATTTATCCAAGAAATTTTTGAAAAGATATCTTCATTTGTTGGTAAGACAACAATCGTCAAAACTAATTTTGACTTAATTGCATATTGGTTTGAATGAAATAGTTTTCTAGTGGATATTAAAGAAAAATCAAGAACAAATTGAAAAAATGCTACCTAACACGCTAGGCATATATTTAGATCTCAAATACCCAATTTTATGGCTTATTCACTTATAAGCTAAACTAACAATTAATGTCCAATATAAGTGATTAGCCAATATTCAAATTGTAACTAAAATAAGTAAAGCAATACGAAAATTGGAATAAAGAGAAGCAAACCACATGAAAACACTGAATGTGTTTTGAAGTGGAAAACCAAAGTTCTTGACATAAAAAGTAAAAACCTCTCCACAATACCATCGTCAAACCTCCACTAGTGATGGATAAAATCACTTTTTATAGGTATGGAAATGGTGAGAGGGAAAGATGAGAGAGAATGTTGTAGAATTCACTCAATTGACATGGGTTCTCTCTCTCTTAAAGAAACAAGCTCAATGTTGCTCTCTAAGGCTCACAATCTGCTCTCTAGGGTTTTCTCTTGTTGGTCTGGTAGATTGGAATGGGTTCTTTATGTTTAAAATGAGCTGGTCAAGAGATAAGAATAACAATTGGAATTTTATTCATGAGCAAGTTGCAGGCACAACTTGGCTGCAACTTGAATTGAAGAAAGATCTTCCTTTTTTGCCATGTGTCCATTTCATGGCCTAGCATGAATCTTGCAGGAGCGACCTTCTTCACCAACAACTCTAATTAGGGCTCTAGTACTTCTACTCAATTACAAATTAACCCCCAAAATACATGAGAACTAAGCAAACATATGAACAAATTTGACACAAAATTAAGCCAAAAAATATGTGGACTTAACACAAAATGATAGCGTACTCCAACTACACAAGGCAATTTATTTTGAGATCTTAAGGGGTAGAAATTTGAAGGTGCATGGGTGTATCTAAAAGAATCAATGTGAATATGGAAATGCTTCACCACAAAAAACTAATCTAACCTAATATTATACATAATAGCATAAATTGAGAGAAAGGCAAAACTTTAATACCCTAGATTGTCTCATATAATGGCAAGTGGCAAAATAAAAACACTTAGAAAGTGCCAAGTGGCCAAAAAAAACTAGCAATTTTTTGCCCAAAGAAAACGTACATATTATCTAGGGCTGTCCATGGGTCGGGCGGGTCGGGTTTTTGCCCAACCTGCAACCGACCTGTACAAGATCGGATGGGTGGTTTTTCAACCTGCAACCGACCCGTAACAGTAACGAGTTAGTCGGTTCAGGTTGCTGGCGAGTGGTGGTTGGTTTCAGGTGAACTCGATTATCACCGGAATGCTTTGAAATGCGGCGAGATCTCGCTAGATCTGGCAAGATCTTATCGGATCCATCCAAGATCCAGTGAGATCCTGTCGAATCCAGCGAGATTTCTGGCAAATCGTGATGAGAAATCACTGGTTCGGCCAGATCCGGTGTTTATTGTGCCAAAAATCGACTGATTTAAGTGAAAAAGTGGCCGGAATATGGAAAAAAAGTGGTCGGAATCTGGAAAAGGGGCCGGAATCTGGAAAAATGGCTGGGTTTTGAATGGACTTCGATTTGGGTCGGTTTCACGGGTTTTGAAATTAAAAACCGACAACCGACTCGCTGGGGTCGGGTTAGTGAGGTCGGAACCCGCGTCCGACCGCCGGAGTTGTCAGATCGGGTGGCGACGGGTCGGATGCCGACGGGGGACGTGTTGGGCAGGTTGCCGGTTTCCATGGACACCCCTAATATTATCCGTTGTACCTTTTGTAAATTCATATCATAGTGCAAATTCATTATGTAAAGTTGCGGGTAACATTTTGGACAAAGATATAGTGTATACAAAAGAGGTTCTCAATTCGTTGAAGTTTCCTAGTATTCCAAACCATTGACTCAGGTTGGAAGTTGGATTGCCAATAATGTTACTTTGTTATTTAAACCAAAGTGTTGGACTTTGCAGTAATACTAGACTTTTAGTCACTCTCACTCAATTGTCAAAATGGGTTTTACAAGTTCAAATCATATTAGGAACTCATGTTGGAGATAAAGTATTATCCTATGAATTGTTTTATCAGCTTCTAAGTCATAATCACCATTTGTACTAAAGAGAAGACAATCTCCAGTATCTGTTTTCTTTGTGATGACAATTAATAAAAGCTACGGTCTATCTTTGCAACATGTTGGCCTTTTTCTACATAAACCTGTCTTCAATCATGGACAACTATATGTTTTTGTATCCCAGAGTTACAAGTAGAAATGACCTTAGGGTAGTTACTGAAAAAAAAGATTAAGGTGATAATTTCTATACAAAAATATTGTATATAAGGAGATCTTCAACAATTTACCTAGAGGTAACAATTGCCATTATTTTTTATTATTTGTAATTGTATGTAATGAAAAATAGATTGTCACCTATGTTGCAATTAATAGATTTTCCCAATAAATATAAGTAAAACTTGCTAAAGTAAAGTTTGTGCAGATATTACAAAATCAAATCAACATAGAGCATACAGCTCTGAAGCAGATATCAATGGAGAAAGACAAATGGAATGTGAAATTATAGTTTTATGAATGTGTGATGCGGTTAACACAGTGAACGACCATAACCTTATCAGTCTCGATATGATATTGGTTGATGAAGAGGTAAGTCCAAATTCAATTTTTGAAAATAACTACTTTTTTTTTTTAAGTATGGACAAATAAATTTAGAAAGCATATTTTGTAGGGAAAACTACTACATGCAAGTATCAGAAGGAATCTGGCTCAGCGTTACCGACCTCTCTTAAATGAAGGATGCATGTATGTGATAAAAAATTTCAGTGTAGAGGAATATACAGGGAAGTATCGTCATGTACATAACCCACAAAAAATTCTTTTCACGTCAACAACATCGGTCTCTAAAATCGATAGACTCTATCATTCAATACCTGAATACCAATTTGAACTTGCTGATTACGAAACAATAGTTTCCCGTTGCCACAACACAACTTATTTGACCGGTAATTCTTATTACTTTACAAATTATTTCACACAACATTTATTGTACAATTTGTCCTCAATACATCCTTTTCTTTCATGCATCTGCAAATATATTTTGAGTTAGAGAAAATAATACAATTGACAAATCAATACAAACTCTATTTGAATTAATATCATGGCATTAGCAGATGTGATTGGCAGATTGGAATTTATTGGAATCATTGAGGAGATCGATTTAAATGACCGTCTAACAAAAATTCGAAAGATTGGACTGTTGTTAGAAGAGTAAGTTATGCTTTTATTTTCATGTCAAATGTTATGAGCTATTGTAAGTCAATAGTTGAAAGCAAAATAAGAGAAATGAAAATGATAATGAAGAAGCTGATTTCAAACCTACTCATACACAATTTCAGGAACAGATATGTGCAAAGAAAGTTGTGGGGAAAAACTGCATTGCAGATAGATGATGATTTCTACAAAAGTGATCGAGATCCATTCATTGTAATAGTTACTTCAACTATTGTGAAAGCTTACAAAGGTAACAATTCACTTAGCATGTCATTTCCTTTTTATTATTATTTTTATTTTGGGGGGGGGGGGGTAGCATCCTCACAATCGAATTGAAATCTTTTCAACTTGTTTTAGAGGAGGGAGGATTGGTCTATAATCACCAAATATATGAGAGAGGAAAGGATTTTATGTCATCAGTCTTTATGGACAAGAATACCTCAAGGTGGCTGTTGAAAAACAATGAGGATGTGGTTTTTAAGAGGAACCAAAAACAATTTGTTACAACTAGAGAAGGGGATGCTGACTATAAGAAATCCAATGCTTTTGGGCATTATTTGAACTCAAGGGAGGGCGCTGAAGGAGAATGGTGATTATCCTTGAAGGTCAAAGGATAAGTGGATGACGGGGCTTCAGATTTTGAGTTACGAAAATTGATAGGACCAGAGCAATCTGTTATTATGAAGTGTAGAGTCATCACCGACTCTAGAGCATTAGGTTGGTGATAAATTTTTAAAATGTTTGCATGTGTCAAAATAGGTGAAGAGGAGTTCAAGAAGAATAAGTGTTTCCTTTCTTGACTTTTCTTTTTGCATTTTTTCTACCTTTTCAACTAGTTTGGTAAGTGAATTTAGGATGTTGTTTCCTTGCTTGTCTCCTTAGTGTGGTAGTTTTCTATATAAGGCTACAGATTGTATAAATTCATCCAATAAGTAGAGTAGTAATCCAGTTAGTGTTCTTTTCACAAAGAAAGTGTAGTATTCAACAAGTGTGAGTGAAATAGCAAGAGAGAAATAATGAAGAGTGGTGTGTGTAGCATGTAATTTTTTAAACATCAATACAATCTATTTTATTCATAACTCTTTTGTGTATTCTACTTGAGTGTGGTGAGATTTATAACAAAGTATTTTTTTAAGATACTTTTTTTTGGTTACATTTATTTTGACAAAGCTTCTGCAGCTGCAGATCTCTACATTAAGGAGTTGAATCAATCGAGTAAGGCTGATGAGATTGGGGAAAAATGGCTAGCCCTGTCCAAGACGGCAGGACCTTTGCGGTGGTGCTTGAGAATGAGGGTGTCAGAAAGATTTATCTGCAAATGAAAGATATCTGGTGGTGATTAGAGAAGGCACAATGAAGCATTCCTCTGAAAACTCTCATGGATAATGATAAAGGAAAGCATCCCATGAGAGAGGAAATCTCTCAACTTGTGAAGAGAGGTGTTACAGTTTGGGGAAGGGTCCGAAGAGATTAATAGTGAGTATGAACGAAGATGTGAAGAGACATTTTTTGGGACAGACACGAGCAAAGGAAAAAAAAAATACTGTATATATATATATATATATATATTTTAAGTTCGTGAAATAAGCTGGGGTGTAGTGGGCTAAATGTAACACGCCTTGATATGGACTCAATTTAAGAGTACTAGTGGGTCTACACTCTACACTGAAGCCATCTCATCAGGCCTGAGAGAGACTTTTTCAAGAAAGTTGATAGTTAGGAGGAGGAGATTCCGGATGTGGTGGAGTGAGTAAGGCAGCACATTTTGAGGTTCAGTTGGTTTCTAGGAGCATCTGTGGATGGCTTTGAGGAGTCTGAGGATTTGATATAGAATCTCAAGGGAAAATGGCAGTAGAGTGAGAACACAAAGGTCCAGAGTGCCAAAAGGAGTCAGGGAGCTACAAAATCTTGGGTGTTGTGGTTGAAGGAAGGGGAAAGGAATACGGAGCTATTGAACTGACAGATTTCAGGAAACTTAGTTTGGTGGGTAGTGTTTATAAAATTCTAGCTAAAGTCTTAGCCAATCGTCTTAAGGGTGTGTTGGGTAGGATAGTGTCGGATAAGCAAAATGCCCTCATTTAACGGTGACAGATTCTTAATTTGGTCCTAATAGCCAATGAGTGTGTGGATAGCCGCCTAAAATCTAGTAGACTGAGGGAGTTGTGTAAGCTTGGCGGATGATCATGAAAATTGGGGCTTTATATTTTACGTGCTTCAACGACGTGATTTTGAGAAAAAATAGAGAAAGTGGATAGAATTTTGTATTTTAACTGTTAAATTTTCAGTTTTAAAAAATGGCGCTCCAGTTGGTTTCTTTGAGTAGTAGGGGTATTCATCCCAGAGACCCGCTTTCCCCATTGCTGTTTGTAGGTTGATCACTAAAGCAGTGTCAGGAGGTTATTTAAGTGGTTTTTCTATTGATAATGTCCAAGGGGACTCAATGGTTATTTCTCTTTTCCATTTTGCAAATGATACTCTCCTTTTTTGAGATGCAAACTCTACGCATATTTGGTATCTTCGTTGTATTTTGGTGTGTTTTGAGGCAGTTTAAAGTGTGAATTAATTTGGGTAAATCTGAAATTGTGCCGGCAGGAGAAGTTCCAATTCCAAATATTGAGGAGTTGGCGGATGCACTGGGTGCCATATCTCTTCCCTTCCCATGAAGTATTTGGGAGCTTCTTTTAAGGAGATTAGTTGATTGGAGGATGAATTTGTGCAACGGGGTTTGCCTCACACTTATTAAGAGTACTTATCTAGCCTTGCACTTATTTCTTTTCTCTTTTCCCTTTACCTGTGGGCGTTGTTAATAAATTGGAGATAATTTAGAGGGTTTTGGAACATTTGTTTTTGAAAACGTTATAAGTGAACTTCGCTGCTTGTATCCTTCTGGATTGAGGGGTTATTAGATATCATGGATTCTTTGTACTTCAGTAATTTAGTTAGCTGTTTGATGTTTTTTTAAATATTTATATGGATTTTATTTTCCTATTTCTTGTTCTTTTGTACTTTTTTTTTTTGCCTTTTCTGTGCACGGCCTGTGAATGAGGATTGCACTTTTATTTAATGAATGAATTTATTTTCCTCCAAAAAAACATTTCACTAAGCAATTTAAAAAAATATATATAATGCCTCAAGATCAATAATCCTAATATATACTGTTTAACTTTTTGTAGGTGACTATCATGTATCATCCACATGTGCAACAAAGCTCTATGTCAACCTGGACATTCCAGAGGTTACAAGAGTTCGAGACAAGTGAAAATACTACCATGCTTTTTACTTTTATTTTTTATTTTTTTTTAAATTATGCAAACTAACGAAAAATAATATAAAATATTATGAATAGATTGCACAACACAATAAAAGGATCACCTAGAGTAGCAGATGGAGAACTTCCCCTACATGATAGAAAGACGAGAGCTGAATTAAAGGACATGGAATGGAACTCAAAGACAGAGGTATCAATTGTACTTATTCGGCTTAAATTCGCTGTCGTATATGATTATTTAGTAGTTCTATAATAACTTCAAAAAAAAAAAAAAACCTTTATATTGCAGGTCATAGTGGTGACATGCCAAGCCAAAATCTTTAATGTCAATAATAGATGCAGATGGTATTATAATGCATGTCTTAAATGCAAGAAAAAGGTCAAAATGGTGTGAGCGCTGTAAAGTCGAGCCTAAATCTGCAGGACCAAGGTTAACCACAAATGATGTTGAATGCCAAATATATAGTAGCAATTCTAAAAATGTATTTTAAAGTTCACACACACGCACACATAATATATATATACACACACTTCTACTAACAAATTTGCAAATGAAATAGATTTATGATACAAACCAAAGTAGAAGATGAAACCGGGTCAACACGTTCATTTTGTTTGACAGAGGGGCTGAAAAAATTATATCTAAGACTGCAAAAGAACTTGAAGAGATGAAAGAAAAGGTAATTAAAATATACAAATTGTACATTTGTGTTATGAAACAACAACATTAAATATATATATATATATATATATATACACACACAATACATCATATTTTCTCTTCTTATAACCTTATAAAGTTATGACATTTTCATTTATACAGGATTTGAATGATAATAGCCTACCTTGGGAGATTGGGAACATAGTTGGCAAGGAATGTTTGTTCCAATTGATTCTTGATAAATATAATTTGAAACATGGAAGAGAGGACTACACGGTTTCAAGAATATATGAGCCAGATATCTCATACAACAGAATATCTCATATGAAGTTGAAATCCAAAAGGTAATTGTTAACTAATTCATTCTTATAATAAGTTAATTTTCAGCATATTCATGACATCTCAATTGCCATCAAAATCATCATAAACGATATTAACAACACAATATTTTGTATATAATGCGATGCTCTGTCTAACCAAATTGTCAATCATTGCAGGAAAACAAATTTGCATTTGTAGGAAAATCAGAGAATCACAGCTCCTTCAACAATCAACCAATTGAAGTATCAGAAACCTCTGTTAAATATGATGCATTGACAGCTGCCAAAATTGTTGAAGATTTACAATCAGATGATAATAATATGCCAATCCAAATACTTCACAAACGCGGCCAAACTACTAAACAGAACGTATCAAAGAAGAAAAAGATTTGAAGTGGAAACAAGAACAACTTATTATTAAGATTTTTATGATATAATGTTTATGTTAAGTTGATTTATGCATCATTTTAAAATTGCTATTATATCATGTTTATGTGATTATAGATGACACTAATCTATACATATATGGGTTAGGTTTAAGTTACACCTGGTATAACTTTAAGCAATATTACACCACCCAATGACTTATTATTGAATTAATACATTGAAAATCCAACCATTAAATTACATATTTCATATGTTCTTAACATGCATGCCAATTTTCATATCAGTCATATGTTATTTACCATTTGATCCATAAACTCATCTTTTATGTATTATTTTAAATTATAAAAACTTGAATTTTAATAATTGATTGATGACATGGCTATTAATCTTTGATCACCTTGAAATTTTGCAAGCATGGAGAATATATGAAGATAATATAATCTAACAGTGGATTTTTCAATATTCACATTCAATTAAAAAATATTCGGTGGTGTAACATTGCTTAAAGTTACACCGGGTATAATTTTAACCCAACCCTATATATATATATATATATATATATATATATAAAACTGAAACGCAATATTTATTGTTGTTACATTTCTTTTTAGTCACCTCAATATTTTTTTCTTATTTTTTATCTTTAATTTTTTTTGAAAAGCTTAAATATATATAAATATATTGACTTTTCAAATTCATCTTAAACAGTTTTAACTTTACACATTCATCTACTTTAATTTTGATGTTATAAATAAATAATAAATCAATGAAAAATTAAAACAAAAATATTATTTATACATATTCATTTTGGTAGTTTTAACTTTACATATAATTTTATCTTTATATGTTCATCTACTTTAATTTAAATGTTTGCAACTGAAAAATGAAATCAATGAAATTTTTTTAAAGAAAATTTCTATAAAAAGGTATTCACAAGTCTTGCTTAATCTTTGACGTTAAAAAAGATACAACCTAACAACTACCCTATAGGAGTTCGAATCAAGAGAGTTACAAATCTCTTACAGGAGGTTTGTACGCCCATTATTCTATTATCAACTAATTCATATGTGTTCCTTGATGCAAGTAATTTAAATGCTTTTAATGAATGATGTTTGTTGTGACCTAATTTGGAAATCATAGTATAATTTGTCATATTTTGTATTGTTGTTAGGTTTTAGTTTATTTGGATAACAACAAGATAGTGTGGACAATATAATGAAGAAATTTTATGTAATTGAAGAAGATGGTTTTTGTGTAGTTTCTTTTAACTGTTTGTAAATATTTTATTTGACAAATTAGAAGTAAATTGTTGTCTTTGTTATGTGATGTTCCTAGATACTCAAAGTAATTTTTTAACCAAAAAAAAAAATTGCTAGCAAAATTTAAAAAATAAATAAAAAACATGAATAATTATCCGCGTTTTGTGCAGGGCCCCACAGGCACTACACGGAGCCCCATTCTCACGCAACATACAGTCACAGTGACACTTCCACCTCTTCCCCCATAAAAGGGCGCCATTTGCCTCACTCTCTCATTTAAAACTTTCAAAAATCCCTCTCTCTCTCTCTGAATAAAAAGCAAAAACCCTAGCCTTTGCCATCTACTCTCTAGTCTCTACTGACTCTCTCAGCCTCACTGACCCATACCATGCTCCCCCACTCCTACACCGTCGATTCGCAATCAAAATCCCAAGACCTTGCTTCCTCCATCCTCTCCTCCACCTCATTATCCCAAATCATCTCCACTTAAACAACTATGGCTGAAGGCATGGTTGTCAAAATCCCGATATGAATCCTACGATTTTATGATCTCACCTGCCCAAAACGATTTGGATCTTTGAAGGATCTTAGTGATCGTTCAGGATCGGTAGGATCGTATAATTTTGACAATCCCAAACGACCTTAGTTTCTTGTAATTTTTTTTAACTTGGTAGAAGGCTCAGTTAGACCCAAATGAAAAATTAAATCCCAATAAACCAATTTTTTCTACTCTAATGTAGAGAGTGTGTCAATTGGACTCAAATAAAAAATATCCCAATAGAGTGTCACGATTTGAGATTTTTGGCCACTTTAAATGATGCTTACAAATGGATGTAGTAATGTATAATAATTATATCAATAAATGTATAATTTACGTGATTCTTTAACACACTAATGTGTATTTTTTTTTCTCAAATAATGTAAGATCTTACGATCCACGATCCGATCTTACGTTCTATGATTCCACATACCTCCAACGATCCTACGTAGGATCTCGATTTTGACAACCTTAACTGAAGGCATGTTTATATTTGTTTTGTTTTCGCTGCAACTCTAAATTTTGTCTTACAACAAATAGGTTGGGAAATTGTTCAACAATAATCACCACAAGTGCTAGAGAAACATAGCAGAGTAGACAATTGTGTTACAATGATTCTTCTGAAGTACTAATTGGAAATACGTTATAAGTTCTTTTGGTTCTCTTTTTTGCATCTTTATGTGTGCTAGATATTTTTTTTCTTTATTTTATTTATTTATTTATTAATTAATTTTAAAGAAAATATAAACATGGCTTTTGGTTAAAATTTAACAGTCTATTCTATTTATTACAAATTCTTTTGTATAATGTGATGTACTTAATATTTTTTCTAGTTAGGGGTTGGATGAAATCCAAGGCATAATGATGTGCTTGCCTAAACCAAAATACATGCAATTGGATTTTGAAAAGGTTGAAAATCTCAAATATTTGAAAGTTTGTAATGTTAGTTATGGTGAACTTAAATAACACCCCCCACGCATTAAGTTTGCTTGATTGACTTGAATGCTCTTTCTCCTCCTTACCATCCAATTTTTTTCTTTCAAACCTTGTTGCTCTCAAGTCTAAACATGCCAAGAAGCCACATTCAATTGGATGATCATTTTGAGGTATGATCATTAACTAAGGGTGGCTTGATGCATTTGGAGGCTTAAGATGAAAATTGTAATTGATGCATTTTATATATTTATATATGACTTTAAAAAAATTAAATATTATTTAAACTCTGTTACCTTGTTTAGATGCAAAATTATTACCAATTAAACATGAACTATGTAGATTTATTTATTTATAGAAAGTTTGTAGACACAAAATTTGACAAAACTTTTCATAACTGTTGATGTGATAGAATGATAGATAGTGGTAAGTAAAAGAGTGATGTTAGTAGTAGACCTAGGTGAAAACTAGTAAAAGTTTGCCAACTCAACTATTCTGAAAAATGTTGTAAATTTTTTTTGTGTATTGCTTTTTTTTTTTTTTGTGGAGAAATGCCACATTCACAATAGAACCCATTACTAAAATTATTTTTTTGCTATCAATAACAGCCTATAACAATCTGTTATTTAGGATTTATTGTAAAAGTGTTATGAAAAATATTGTGAACATAGCATTTTTATCTTTTTTTTTTTTTCCTTATTTAGCCTTAAACGACTGCATCAATTACGTTCAACTCATTAACATTTTTTTTATTGGAACTCATTAACATTTATATACTGTTATTTCTTTAAGAAGTATTTTAAATTTTGTTGAAGCTAATAAATTTTGAAATTATTTTCATCTTCTTGAGAGTTGTGAGTTGTCATTTCAAAACATTCAAATATACGAATTTCTCATATTCTCCAAACAAGAATCATTGTATCATGATTTTCATTATTTCTCTCAATTTCTATTTTCTTTTCCTAATAAGTTGCTCACACATCCAGGTGGACTTGAATGCGTCTCCTTGCCCGTTAACCCCCATATTGTCCGAGGTGTCATTTTACTTTTGGCAAAATATGTCTATTTGGACTTTGGTCTATCAATTTATTAGCAGTTCGTAACACTTGTGAAAATTTATCACTTGCTAAGGTCCAGAATAGTCTTTATTGGCATTGCTTCTTTTGAAGGTCCTCATGCTTAAATACAGTTTAGTATACCAATTAGGAAGTTGTTGGCAATATAATTTGATTTCGATATGGGAGTAGTCATGACTCATGTGGTTACCCTAGGCCAAGCTTGACTGAATATGCTTCATTGTATTTTTCTTTTTTGATAAGTAATGAAATTTATTATTAAAATAGATTAAAGCATGCCCAATATTTGCTTCTCTCACCAGACTCTACTATTATCGTAAGAAGCACGTAAAGTTAACACTAATTTTTGTGATTGGACCAGGCCATGTCATCCATGCCTAAAGCTTAATTTTGCCTTAGAGATGATACGTTGTTCAATTACAACCCATAACCTATCAAAATGGGCCCCATAAAAGCCTCATAAAAATGGGCTCTGTTCTCTTCTTTCTTTACACAAGAAAAGGAGAGAGAAAACAAATACAATCCGTGAAAAACACCAATGCCACTCATAATACTATCCCAGGCCCAGCCCATTTATCTTATGGCAAAATTCGGTTGTGCGTTTATACCTTTGTGATGAATGGAAGAAACTAGGTTCAGTTTAGTATTGTTTCCTTATATTTGTGTTGTGCTTGTGCCAATGGGTTCTATTTTCTTATTATGCTGCTTTAAACAGTCTTAATTGGACCTAAGTAGATCGTGTTTCGGTTTTGTAGTTTACTACTACTCCTTTCTTATTTAGTCCTCTATCTGTATATCTACTGTGAAGCCATGGCATTTAGGAAACCCAAAAAAAATTTGAATAGTTTTATTGTTTGGGTTTTGTTTATAGATTTTCAATCCATATGATATGGGTTCTTTGTATGAAGTTTTTGATGAAGAATGATTAAGTAGATGATTTAGCATGTGATAATATTGTATCGTTCAAATATAAGCACTGAAGGACTTTTTCTCCATGAATTTTTTTGTTCTGTTTTATGCCACTATTACTAGGTTTTAATCAAATTAAAAATATAATGAATAGAGAAAATTTGTAATGGAAAAGTTAATCATGCAATTCATGTGCAGTTCATTATAGTAGAATTTTAACAAGTTGTAGCCATCGACTCCTCATATGGGGCTTCAGAGTCCAATACTAGCAACCTTTCTTCAGCCACTGATGTACTGCATTTTAACCAATCAGCATTTCCCAACAGCTGCTGAGAGGTCGATTAAGTATACTTGATTACACCGGTAGACAAGGATTGCAAGGAGGATTGTCATTGGCAGTCTCCATTGGTTTAGTCAACATTTACATACCTACAAAAATGGCCAAAATTCCCCAGGAAAACTTGCCCACCAATGGGGAGAGTAATAAGGTAGCTCCAGTTAAGATGAACATCCTACCCACTGATGGAGAGAATAGTAAGGGACCTATTGTCAAACAGACAGCCTTGTTAACATATAATGAGAGTGGTAAAGTAATGATCTTGGAAATAATAACCATGCCTGCTTTACCTAAATCTAAAGCTAGTCGATTTTTAATGTATTTGGTCATGTGTAACAAGTGTCATATTTTAGTATGTTCATGTGTAACAGGATTAGTTTTGATAAATAATGGGAAAAACAGGATTATAGCCACATGATTAAGATCTGTTCATTATTCCTTTTACATGTTATATCACGAAATGAATGAGAGGAAAACTGTACTTTCATTAATTAGAAAGAATGAGTACAAATCTGTATATATATACAAGTATTGAACCAAGTAACTACCTAACTACAGAAACAGAACTAACTAACTTGAAACCAATCTTCACAAGTGCAGTAACAAACTCTCTCACGTGTCATCACTTAAGTGAATCTAATACAATTATACTGCCGTTTTACTGCTCTGTTATGACTTGATCATACTCTTGTTCCCTGCTCTTGCTTCCTGATCTGGTTAGCTGTATCTACACTCTGATATGTAAAGGTCTGCATACAAGTGTTATAAAAAGTTCCATTTACACATGACAATATGACACATTAAATTTTTTGTGCTAGCAAACAGAGATTCCATGTGAGGTTGATGTGCATGATGTGGAGGCATTGGTGTTTGGCACTGCCCAGAACAGCAAGAAGTTATGGTTGCTGCTAACGGTACATGTTTTTGTATAAGTATACAGTGAAAAAAAATGTACTGAGGGCCTGTATACACACGAGCACAATTTCAATGTCATATATAGGGGTTGATTAATATTCCTTTTCCACATGTTGTGGTGATTAAATCCCAAGTTGTGTGGCAGTAGTATCTCCTGGACACAAGGATGAAAGATTTACTGCTTGTTTTGGTTGTGGTGATGTATAGAGAGTAACTTGGATTTTCTATGATGTTATTTTCATCTGATATACCAAAGACAGAAGGCACTTGAAAAGTACCATTTTTCTTCTTTGGTAGTAAAAACAGTAGGTTTGCTTCTTTGGTGTTTGGTTGGCTAAGATATTTTATACTGTCTATGTGAAACCAATTTCTTGTTGTGAGTACTCCTGTAATCAAGTAGAGGTTTTGTTGTATTGCCTGTTTTTAATTTTTAATAATACTTACCCAAAAAAGTATCCGAGTTTTCTCTTGTTATATTTTTGTTAGGTTTATGATAATTTTGGATGTTTTAATACGAATGAATTTCAACTATTGACACAACCCATGTGAGCATGACACTGTTTGATTGATGAGGAACATCAAAAAAAATTGTTTGGGCAATAAACTAATAATAGGAGACTATGCAATGATCTCCTAGATGCTGTCAGTAATGAAACAAACATGGCTGGGCACAAGTGCAGCACCAGGCTTGGTCTTGAGATTTGAGAATGAAATTTTGGAACTCATCAGTAACTTCATTATTTAATTCTTCCTCGTCTTATTTTCCTGAATTGCATCCTCTTCTGCACTGCTCTCATTCTTCAAAAGAGGCATTATAAAATTTGATGATTATGGTTTTGGCTATAAAAGCCGTCGTTACCCATGCTAACAAGTACCCTTAAGGTATTGGTTAACAATCCATTTTAAAAAAGTTTTGACATTACTTTTATGGGAAATGAAAAAGACTGTCAAAACATTAATTGTTTTTTTTTTTCTTTTCCTATAAAAACTTTCTTTAAATAGATTGTTAATCAATACCCTAAAGACATTCGTTAACATTTTCCTTTATTTATAAATGACTATTGCTTGCTTCTGTCTAATTTTATTTAATTTGATCTGCATGTGCACACTGCAGACACACATCAAGGTGATTGATCGCATTTTTATGATGAAATTGATTATTTGGACAAAAATTAGCCTAGCCTAGTGCCTAGACATTTAATGGTACGAATGAACCAACAAGTATTTGCTGTTTTTTCAAGTCTACCTTACTGTTCTAGTTTGTTGGAACCATTTCTCAAAAAAAAAAAAAAATAATAAATAAATAAAGTTTGTTGGAACCATGTGGACCTGGTTAGGAAATGTTAATATGGAGCTCAAGATCGTAGCTGTTTCAAAGCCATAGACTTTTTATGTGAATTTTTTTTTCAATTTTTTTTTTATTAGTTAATTGCATACTTAGGGTCTGTTTGGATAGAATTTATTTTGCTGAAACTGAAAACTGAAAACTGAAAACACTGTAGCAAAATAATTTTTAAACGTGTGAATAGTACCGTAGGACCCATTTTTAATGAAAAAGTTGCTGAAAAGTGTAATTTGTGGGTCCATGAACAGTGCACAAATGCACTGTTCACTGTGGAAAAGTCAACAAGTGCGGCTACCAAAAAAAAAAAAAAAGCCTGAAACGCGTTGAAGGCAAACGTGGACGCAAGATAAGCCGAATCCAAACTCCTCCTTAATAACATTTTTTTTTTTATCAGAATTGAATGAAAAGACTTGAATTGAATATTTGAAACCGTGGGTTCCAGTTAGCTCAATTGATAAAGTCTCTGATGGTTGAATAAGAGATTTGGGGTTCAATCCCCACCTACACCGAAAACTGATTGGTGTCTTGGTCTAAGAGTTATCATTAGGAGCGGACGTCATAGGTTGAAACTCTCTAAAAAAAAATATCATTGAAACCTAAAGGACTCAATTGAACATAAATAAAATTATAGGACTAAAATGAATTTCAGTCAAATTTAGAAGGTGAAATTTGTATTTTAATTTTTTCTTTCAAATATCATTGAAACCTAAAGGACTCAATTGAACATAAATAAAATTAGAGGACTAAAATGAATTTCAGTCAAATTTAGAAGGTGAAATTTGTATTTTAATTTTTTCTTTCAAATAAAAATAAAATAATAGGTTTATTTATTAAATATTCTGAAATTACTGAAACTATGCAATTTTGGGTGTGTTTAACAAAGCAATGTAATGGAAGCTAATAGGAGGCCTTGATTAAACAATTTTGAAACTTAGAGAACTCAACTGAACAAATATAAAATTAGAGATCTGAAAGGTGAAACTTAAAATGCAAGTTTTGCATTTTTGTCTTAATTTTTTGAAGACCAACCTTCAAGTTAGGTGGAATGGGAGTCCAAATCTTCTGTCTCATTTTTTCTGCTCCATTTTATACTCCACCAATAAAATCTTGACATGTGTACACCCATTTAATTCAAATCTAATTTTCAGCATTTTCTTATTTAGTTTCATAAAATGAATAAAAATCTAAACCACCCTACCAGCCACCACCACTGTCGCCACCCACCTTCACTAACATCATCAACGGTTAGCCACCACGTCACCAATCACGGCCACCACTTTCGCCTGATTTACACACCGCTGGAAACCCAAGCCAATCCCACCACCCCTCTCAATCCCATCAACCACCATCACTCCACCATAAATTAAAAAATAAAAAACCCATCAAGGTCAGTTACGATGCCATTCTCTTTGGATCTGAAGCAGCACCACCAAGGTCAGTCACGCTGGATCTGAAGCACCAGCACCACAACCACAAGACATTACTATCGTTCTCTCTCTTTAAGCTCAACCACCAAGCAAAATAGTAACAACTATAGCCAGCAAAAATCCAACCAAAATAAATCTAAGAGGAGTGAATGAGAGAAACAGAGGGTGAGAGCAAATCTACCGCATGTTGTTTGGTTAGAGCTCAGGAATATATATATACACACACACACATAAGCGTTTTTAAAATTTCCAATTTCTTGAATAGCCATAAATTACTGGGGGTTGAGGGTGGTGATGATGTTTGTGTTGGCAGCGGAATGGCCATGTTGGTGGTGGCAGAGTTCGGTGGTGGTGCTAAGATGTGTGAGGAATTTTATTTTTATTATTTTAGGTAAGTGAAATAAGAAAAAGCATAAAATAGGAAGTTAATTAAATTGGTGTATACATGGCAGATTTTTATTCGTGGTATATAAAGTGGTATAGAGAAAGTGGTACAGAAGATTTAGACTCGTGGAATGGGTACCTATTCTTTCCCATTCATTAAATAACGTAGTCTCCAAACTTAGATTTTGGGTTATTAGACTAGTTGATTATTGAATTAATTTTTACTTTTCAAGATTATAACTAGGAAAATAAACCTTTTTTTTTTACATTAACTAGAAAAATAACCTATGCAATTGTATGTAAATATCCTTTGATTGTCCTTCTCGGGGACTTCTCAGATGGTGGGCTCTATGGACTTTAATGACATGTCCTAAATTCGAAGATCTCAGGTTTCATACATCACACTATTTGTAATACTCAGTTTTTTAAAACAAAAATGATTTTTTTTAAAGAAGGGTAATAAGTGATTTTAGCATTTTAGGGGTATGTATATGTTAGAAACCTTGGCATTCCTTAGACCCATTAGTAGGCTGCGATTCAGATAACTGTAGGGAGAAGACTATGGATGCCGTGCTATGCCTTAATATTTAAAAAAAAAAAAAAAAAAAAATTGAAACAGAGTATTACAACTTACACATCACAGCTCATTGAAATTTTATCAACGTATGACATGCACTCATATTAGGAACCACTGTTTCCTAATATGATATCTTAATTTTAAGGCATTGATAGATTTAGACATAAAAACCCGAGATAAAGTTCAGACTAACGAGGTGTAGTGGCCAAACCAAATGAAAGCCTAATTTATTTATTCATTTATTGATTACACTTGGGAACATAACCCGACGGAATCTACGAACATGGCGAAACCATTTTTACATTTCTTAAGGAGGCAATGGGACAAAGTTAGCATTAAGAAATAGACATGTTCATACTCATCCAGCTAGTGATTTACTAATTACTACACTCCTTACAAGCTGGAAATCATATATTGTCCCCCAAGTCCAACATAGGAGTGTTTTGAATCTTTGATATACAAACACACAGCACCAACTACCTTTAATCGAATTCAATTGGGCGAAATCAGTCATCATAAATGTATGTATAACATAATGACATCTCTCAGGTTTTAAATCTGTATAGTTGTGTTGACAAACACGTGAACAAAAAATGGTCTAGTTATAGCTAATAGAGTCAACAAAAATGTTTAGACGATGTTATTACTCACTCTTCAGTGTGCAAGAACAAGATTTCAAGTGATTCAAGGATCATAAATTTTAACAGTTTAGATTGATCAAAACTTAAGTTTGACCGATCGAAATGCATATATGTAGAATCAGAAATTTAGCCTATCAGCCCATCAGTTGATTAGAGTTTTAGACCTACTTTAAGAAATTTAGCCCATCAACCCATCAATTAATTAAGGTTTTAGACTTACTTCACTAAGTATATAAAGAAAAAACCCTAAGACATGTTTTTCAAGACTTTGGAGCTGCTCTGTTGAGATCTAAAAGGTTTTGTGTCTTCTCATTTTAAAGTCACTATTGGAAATCAATCTATATGTTAGGTTCTAAGACTTTAGGAACTAAATGTATTAGAACTTCATTATGTATTATGTTAGCAAACCATGATCAAAATATAGAGTCTAGGTTTAGGCTTGCTCAAAGTGTGTTTATTTTTAAAAGTTGGAATTGACTGATTGTAGGATTTATTGGTCCAAATCTGCGAGGCTCGATTGATCCAAAATTAGGCTCGATCGATCGAACCTTGTGCAGATTAATTTTCTGCAGAATTTTCCAACTCAGCCCAAGCCTGGTTTGATGTGTAGGGTTTTATGTTTTACTCCAAGTATAAAAGGAAAAACCTTAACTACGTTTTAGAAATCTTTGATGTGTTGTGTGTTGAATCTCTAGTGAGATCTAGAGATGTTTATCTTTATACACACTTAGGGTTATCAAGATTGAGATTCATGTTAAGAACTTGGTGATCGCTTCAGTTGCTGCATAAAGAATTTAAAGAAAATCTGAAACCTTTGAGTGGAGTCTCAAAGTCACAAGTGGAAGTACTTGTGGTTGCATTGGATCAAGGAAAGAAGTAGTCCGTGGACTCGGAGCTGTCACGTGGTCGTGGTAGTAAGTTTTCTACTCGAGGTAGCAATAAGATGTTA
The DNA here is from genome assembly GCF_932294415.1 of Quercus robur. Lineage (NCBI taxonomy): Eukaryota > Viridiplantae > Streptophyta > Magnoliopsida > Fagales > Fagaceae > Quercus > Quercus robur. The sequence goes on along the minus strand of NC_065536.1, from coordinate 30,792,579 downwards.
GTGGTCTAAGTCTTATTGTACAAACTTCAATTTTTTCATAGTGGATCGGTTTTACCTTGATGATAGCTAGGTTAAATTTTTAGTTACTATAATAGATTTGAAGTTGCTGCAATCCAGTCATCTAGAGTGCTAGATCTAAACCTTCAAGTGTTATCTTGGAGTCGTGGACTAGAGGTCTACGTCGGAGAAAACCTTCTAGGGTTGTCTTGGAGTTATGGATTGTAGGTTCACATAAACTGTACTTAGATTTACCACAAATAGGGTTATTCTAACGGTAAGTCTCTATCTAATAGTGAATCTATTCACCTTGAGATTGATAAGGCCAAGTCCCCTAGGTTTTTTTTTTTTTTTTTTTTTTTACTATGAAACGGTTCATTTCATTAGTTTTCATAGGTCATCATATCGTGTCTCTTAAAATTTCCGCACTTCCATGATATTGATAATTATGTGTTTAACCTAAAGCTTCCATAACATATCTAATAATCAACTTGGATTTAAAAATGGTTAAATACAATGTTTTGAGTCTTTTGACATGGGTCTAAAGCCAACAACATCACCAACGAATATAGACTCAAAGATTTCAACCGTATCTGCAAATAGAAATAATTGTAATTTAAAATTTAAAATATATGCATTTCATAAAGACATAAACTATAATAATTGATTGGTTATTGGGTCATACAGATGAATTCAACCAGGTCTAAAAGTGAAAAGCAGAGTATTTTACACCCAGGAGAATTCTTCGTAGTTTCCAGGGTCCAAAAGTTTGAAAGTTCAGAAAATGGTGGGCATCAGCTACACTCCAAAGTCTAAACGCCAAAGGTAAGCGTTTGCCAGCTTGGGCGGCCACCTGCCAAATATAAAATATCATCTAACTACTCTGTCTTCTAATATTTATATTTCTATGTCCCAGTCTCCCAGTTATAAATATTAAATACTCTTAGTTCAATTCATCCAAAATCATACTCTCCATTGTCTCTAACATGTTCTTTGTCTATTTCTACATTGAAGTTAAAAGAGATTCATGAAGTTTTAAAGAAAGCTAGAATCTGTTTATTTTGGAGAAATTACAAAACGATTCTATATAATATTTATTTGCCAGCTACTTCTTAGCAAGTTCTGCGACAGAGTATTGCATCATCACGGAAATTATTACCATTTGATTAGTCATATGAAAATACGAAATTAACCCTAAAAGATTCACTCTTACAAAGCTAAAGTGATTGTATTACTGAAGTTAACTATCACCATTTTTCATGTGTGACTTCCTAAGATCATAATTGAATTATAAGTTAATGTTTATTATGGAATAATTTGGCATGCTAACAACATTTATAAAATTTAGATTTTCACCTGTTTGAATAGAAAAATGCAGCATGTCATTACAATGTTCTATGTTTGACACGTTATTACTGAAATGACTATTAGCAGGAGGAACTCAGTCTTTAGATATGTACAACATCATCTTCGTTTAAATGAGTTGCAGGAGCATGAATATTGCTTGCAAAATTTTGATTTCTCCTAGATGCATGAATTATCCTTTTTCTCAATTTTGCATAATAAGAAGACTTCATAGTACCTACAAGCCATCATTCTAGAAAAAAATCATTTCAAATCAAAGGAAAGGAAAAAAATGGAAAAATGTTTTTTACAAAAGAAAATGTAGATTAGGGACAATAAATTTGATTCCAACTTCTGAACTTGCAATTTAACAAATAATATGTGATCAACCAGTGAATAATATGAACAACATACACAACCAATAGATAATATGAGCACTATTTAGCAGAACCATCTCATTTTAATTACAATTGAGATTTAGAGATACCATAAGAAATAATCCACCTTCTGAATTTACAATTTAACAGATAATCCTTGTCAATTGGTGGATAATATGAATAGCATACACAACCAATAGATAATACGAGCAATATTTAGTAGAATCATTTAGTTTTATTTACAATTGGGATTTCGAGAAACCTGAAGAAATAATCCAGCTTCTAAACTTGTAATTTAACAGATAATACATGATCAACTTGTGGATATATAATATGAACAGCCTACATAGTCAATAAATAATATGAGCACTATTTAGTAGAACCATTTCACTTTATTTATGATTGAGATTTAGAGATACCTAAAGAAGTAATTCACAATAGGGGTGGCATTAGTGCTTGCAAAAACTAACATTTGCGGAACAACGTTGAAGTTGAAAAGATGCCAATTATTAAGAGGGTCATGAACAAAGACTTGATACAAATATGACTAAGAATCAGTTTCTCAAAAGCAATCAAATAGTTTTATGTATATGTAAAGGTTAAATAACTGGTGTGGATATTAATTACTATTGTAGGGGGGGTTTTTGGGGGCTCTGGCCCAATAGGCAAGCGATTCTGGCCCAAAAGTCCCTCAACAATGAATTTATAGAGAGTAGGTTACAGAACTAGGTCTTGACAGAGTGAACGTAGTTATAAGCAAGCCATGCAGCCATATGGACGTGGGGATATTCCTTTAAGCTTCCCTGGATAACAGTCCGTGGGGCTGTATCTTATGCTTTTTTCCTCCAACTCCTTTTTTCTCTACTTTTTCCGATCCCCTGGCCATGGGGATTTTCTTCTCTTATATAGCATCCCTCCTACGATAAGGACCCTACACTTGTTAATCATTTGGGCCTCCACTCGAGTTCCTGTCCCATAGGACACCCTCCTTCTTTTCTGTGAGTTGCACTGGCCAAGATAATTCTGTTCTCCTGTCCTTTCCACATTAATGCGGCTGGAAAAGTAGCTTCCTTGCATTTAATGTGGCAGTTGTAGTTGCCCCCCCCCCCCCCCCGAACGTCCTGCATTCTTCCTTGATTTTGGATGACCTTTCACCATGTACAGGGTGTGAATTGGACTCCCATTTGGTGCGTCTGAGGAGGTACTCCTCCTCGGACGCCCCTAAGCAAGCCCGGCCCAACATGATTGGGCTGGGGGGTCCTCTGCCCTTGTTTTCGCTTCTTAATGTGGTTGGGCTTAGTACAAGTACTATGGCCCAACGTTGACTGGCGAATTTTACCCCCACAATAGCCCCTCAAAATTCCGGCTTTTCCTCCTGGGTCCGAGGAGGAAAGACGGGATTTTGATGCCTAATGGACAGTTCGTTGTGGATTCCTGCCTCGCACGTGTAGGGGGGGTGCGCCCTCACGTGCCTCATTAATGCTGAGGGCGTTTAATGACCCAGGGGAAAGTAATTGCAGCTTTTGGGGTTTTACACTCATCCAATCCAACGGTTGAAGACCGGATCTACGGTGGACAGCGTTTCACCAGCTCTAGACGGAAGTATGCCTGTCCAACTTCTACTGAGTATATAAGGTTTTGAAGGCGTTCGTCACTCACTTTTGATGAACACTCCAGTATCCAGAACATCTCAGAGCCTTCTCCTTCAGTCCATTCTCACTTTTGCCTCCGTTCTCACTTTTGCCGCCATTCTCTTGAAGACTCCGTCGAGCTTCTTACCCGTAAGTGCGCGCTTCTTCTTCGTTATTCTTCATTAATCAAACTGCCTTCAAGTTGTTTAGGATTAGAGGGGATGGGTAGGCTTGAGAAAATGGTAGATTCTCCGGCCGGTATGGCGGGCTTCAGGGCGAAGTATCGTATTCCACCGGAGGTAGGTTTAGAGTATTGCCATCAGGAGGACATTTTGTTCAAGAGGAAAACAGGGGAAGTCGCAATTCCAATGATAGCCTTCGTGGAAGGAGGAATGACGATTCCAATGGGGAGAATAACTAGGGACTACCTACGTGGTCATAGGTTGGCACCCCATCAAAGCACCGCGAACCTGTTCCGGATCCTGGGGTGTGCCGACGCCCTAAACGATCAGATGAACCTCAACCTTTCATGGCACAACGTGGTTCATCTTTATGAATGCCATAAGCTCGGCGACTCATACTACCTAAAGTCCAGGACTGACGAAGTGAGGTTGATATCCTGCCTCCCAAAGTCCAGTAAAGGCTTGAAGGACGACCATTTGATCGTCTCCGGACCATGGCATGACGGCCTTCACTGTCCGACTAGGGCGGGGACGCCAGGTGGGGTGTCATAGAACTAGATTCCGTGGGGAGGACCTTAGTTTTGAGCTCCTCTCCCCCCTTTTTTCTTTTTTAAACTTGTTGGTTTGGTTCTATGTCTCCTCGGACTAACATAAACCTTTTAACGGCCTTTGCAGACAAGGAGCGAACATCACCTCGGCTGAGCTTGGTCAACATCCAGTATCTAAATTACCTCCTAAGGTCCGAGATCTTCGTAAGCGAGGACGGACAACTGCGGTCGGCTCCTTTGATTTTGGACTACGTTCCCCTCACTCGATCCCTGGTGGACGCCGGCTAAGCTATAAGGGCTGGCAGTCCGAGATTGGCACGCATTGACGTATCCGTACCAGGGTTCCTCGCAGAAACAGACTTACCTCCTATTCAGCTACCTCCCCAACGGGCCTTTCCCCCAGTAGTTATCCCGGAGGAAGAGGCTGGTTCTTCGCATTCATCCTTGGAGGAACAAATAGACCAGTTCCAATTTACCGAGGAAGGAGAGGCGTCGGTTAGAGTAGTAGAGCTCTCGGATTCTGACGCCGATCTAGACCGCGCCTCAGCGGCTCCTGATACTGGTTTAGTCATCGCACAGCCTGATATCAACGAAGAGACAGAAGAAGAAGGAATGGATCTGCAGCCAAGGACTGGCCTAAGGGGCCTTCTATCTAACAGGACCAAGGGGCAGACCTCCAAGGACGTCTCGAAGGGACAAACTGCCCCTAAAGCTCCTGTTCCTCCTCTCCCTCCCTCGTCGGATGCGGCGTTGCAGCCTATGCGTAACTTAAGGCGAAAAAGGCCTGTGGACGAGATTGAGGAGGGAGAGATTGCCCGTGAAAAAGCTGGGCCTAAAAAGAAGGGCAAGGAAACGAAAGAGCCTCGAGAGAAAAGGACTAGGTCCACTGATAGCCGAGACGAGGCGGCCATTCTTAGGGAACAACGAACATGGTCGCCCCGGATCGAGTTAGACGGCACCCCAATCCCCTGGGATGCGACCCTGTGGGAATCCCAACGAGGGCAGGCATCATTCTTGGCCGAGGCCCTGGAGCAGCCTCTTTTCTTGCCTCGTGATATGGAGGGTCTCAGGAAGATTCTTCAGCCAGAACTTTTCATATCACTGAAGAGGGACATGGCCATGGTAAGTGGAATCTTCTATCTCGTCTCCATACTGAGTACCCTCTTATCGTCAAGTTTTAATAGTGTTTTTATTTCCGTCTGAGCACAGATCACCCAACAAATTTTTGTTGCTGAGGAGTGGGCCAAGAAGGCTCGTGAGGACATGCATAGGGAGGCTCAGTCCCGTTCTGCAGCTGAGAAGGCCGCTGGCGATCTCAAAAGGGATTTTGATCATCAGAGTAATGAACTAAAGGAGGTGAAGAAGGCTAACGCGAGTGCAGAAGCTGGCCTTAAGAATGCTGAAAAGCAAGCTGACGAGCTGCGCATACAGCTCCGCCAATCTGAGGATAAGCTGACGGCGGAGCAGCAGGCGGTTTCAAAGCTTAAGGCTGAGCTTGCAAGGACCAAGGAGGAGGCTCGCTTGTCTAGGGAAGCTGCTGAGAAGGCTGTGGCGGCTTCATATGAACGTGGAGTCCACGATACTGAGGTTAGACTGGCCGAGGAGGTTGCCACCGTCTGCAGGGAATACATCGCCATGTCCTGGGGTGTAGCCCTGGATCGTGCAGCCGTCCCAACAGATTCTGATCTCAGGAAGGCTGAGAACATCTTTTTCCCGGAGGACATACGCGAGGTTCCTGACGAGGTTGCCTCCACCGAGCCTCTTCCCACAGACTCCTCTGTTCCCGAGACTGGGGGCACGGAGTAGGTCGCGCAGGGCAAGTCACTCGAGGACAGTCTTCGCATCAGCGAGATCCTTGCACAGGCCAAGGAGATTGCCCCGGAGTACCAAGCAGTAGATGATCAGCCTGCTCTGACTCAGGGCTCTTAGGATAGTAGTATAGGAATTCCTTTGTTTTGCTTTTAGTGTTTCATTTTGTTTTGCATTGTTTAATGTTTGTGAACCGAACTATTTTGAAGATTGAATGATAAAAGTTATTTCCTTTCAGATACCGTTGCTTTATTCTATTGTGTTTTCATCATGAATGGATGTCGGTTTTGTCATTTACTGTTGAAAGTTAAGTATAAATGAATGCGTATGTTAAAATTACGATAATTCATAATTAGGCAAAAACGGCTGCGATGCTAATTTCCCCCAAGCCCGTGGCCGAGGAGCCGTGCAGGACTTGGGCTCCATTTGACACTTAGTGAGAATCGTGGTGCGGTTAATTTCCCCCAAGTCTGTGGTCCGAGGAGCCATGCAGGACTTGGGTTCTGTTTAACACTAATTGAGAATCGTGGTGCGGTTAATTTCCCCCAAGTCTGTGGTCCGGGGAGCCATGCAGGACTTGGGTTCTGTTTAACACTTATTGAGAATCGCGGAGTGGTTAATTTCCCCCAAGTCTGTGGTCCGGGGAGCCATGCAGGACTTGGGTTCTGTTTAACACTCATTGAGAATCGCGGAGTGGTTAATTTCCCCCAAGTCTGTGGTCCGGGGAGCCATGCAGGACTTGGGTTCTGTTTAACACTCATCGAGAATCGCGGAGTGGTTAATTTCCCCCAAGTCTGTGGTCTGAGGAGCCATGCAGGACTTGGGTTCTGTTTAACATTCATCGAGAATCGCGGAGTGGTTAATTTCCCCTAAGTCTATGGTTCGAGGAGCCATGCAGGACTTGGGTTCTGTTTAACATTCATCGAGAATCGCGGAGTGGTTAATTTCCCCCAAGTCTGTGGTCCGAGGAGCCATGCAGGACTTGGGTTCTGTTTAACACTTATTGAGAATCGCGGAGTGGTTAATTTCCCCCAAGTATGTGGTCCGGGGAGCCATGCAGGACTTGGGTTCTGTTTAACACTCATTGAGAATCACGGAGTGGTTAATTTCCCCCAAGTCTGTGGTCCGAGGAGCCATGCAGGACTTAGGTTCTGTTTAACACTCATTGAGAATCGCGGAGTGGTTAATTTCCCCCAAGTCTGTGGTCCGAGGAGCCATGCAGGACTTGGGTTCTGTTTAACATTCATCGAGAATCGCGGAGTGGTTAATTTCCCCCAAGTCTGTGGTCCGAGGAGCCATGCAGGACTTAGGTTCTGTTTAACATTCATCGAGAATCGCGGAGTGGTTAATTTCCCTCAAGTCTGTGGTCCGAGGAGCCATGCAGGACTTGGGTTCTGTTTAACATTCATCCCAAATAGCTGTACAGTAACACGGCATCAAGTATGGTGTCTGTCATTAATAAAAGTACATTTTCAGGTTATTTACATTCCACGGACGTGGCACTACACGTTCGTCCAAGTCTTCGAAAAAGTACGCTCCAATGCCGGCCACAGAGGTGATACGGTATGGGCCCTCCCAGTTTGGTCCAAGCTTTCCCCATGCAGGGTTCCTCGCGGTGCCCAGGACTTTCCTCAGCACTAGATCCCCGGGCGTCAAAGGCCTTGACTTCACCTTGGCGTCATAACCCTGTTTGAGCTTTTGCTGATAATAAGCTAGGTGCACCATTGCGCTTTCCCTTCTCTCTTCGAGGAGGTCCAGGCTTTTCTCTAGAAGTCCGTTGTTAGCAATTGGGTTGAATGCAGTAGTCCTCTGGGAGGGAAAGTTTATCTCTAATGGGATGACGGCCTCGGCCCCATAGGTGAACGAAAAGAGGGTTTCTCCCGTGGACCTGCGAGGCGTGGTGCGGTACGTCCACAAGACATGGGCCAGCTCTTCAACCCACCTTCCTTTCACGTCGTCCAACCTCTTCTTCAGTCCATTCACTATGGTTTTGTTGATGGCTTCCGCCTGTCCGTTACTCTGCGGGTAGGCTGGCGTGGAGTATCGGTTGACAATCCCCAGTTCATTGCAATATTCTCTAAAAGCCTTGCTGTCAAATTGGAGGCCGTTGTCCGAGATCAGGGTGTGCGGGGTCCCGAACCTGGTGACAATATTTTTCCAGATAAATTTCTTGACATCGACATCTCTAATGTTTGCCAGCGCTTCAGCTTCGACCCATTTCGTGAAGTAATCGGTGCCGACGAGAAGAAACTTCTTGTTCCCAGCAGCTTTGGGGAACGGCCCTAGTATGTCTAGGCCCCATTGTGCGAATGGCCAAGGGCTGGACAACGGGTTAAGTACTCCGCCCGACTGATGTATGTTCGGGGCGAACCTTTGGCATTGGTCACACTTCTTCACATATTCCAGAGCCTCCTTATGCATGCTCGGCCACCAGTAACCCAGCGTCATGGCCCTGTGGGAGAGGGACCGGCCCCCTGTACGGCTTCCACAAATCCCTTCATGCAACTCCTCTAGGATAAGTTCCGTAGCCCCTGGGTGCACACACAACAAGTATGGCCCTGAGAATGAGCGTCTGTAAAGTTTGGAATCCTCGGACAGCCAGAATCGAGAAGCTCTCCTCTTGATTTTGCCAGCCTCAACCTTATCGTTCGGTAAGGAGTCGTGCTTTAAGAACCGAACCAGAGGGTCCATCCAGCTTGGTCCCTCCCCGACGTTGTGTACTCGAATACCGTTTGGCTACTCTTCTGTTGGGCGGCAGAGGTCTTCAACTAAAATAACCCGCGGAAGGGGCTGAGCCGAGGAGGTGGCCAGTGTTGCGAGGGAATCAGCATGGGTATTCCCACTTCTGGGTATATGCGTTAAACGGAAGTCGTCGAAATGGGCCTGCAGGTGTTTAGCCCGGGTAAGGTACCCTCACATTCTTTCATCCTTCGCCTCCAATTCCCCATTTACTTGTCCCACTATGAGTCTCGAATCTGAGAATATGCTCGCGCATTTCCCACCCATTCTTCGGATCATAGACATCCCCTCCAGCAGTGCCTCATACTCGGCTTCGTTATTCGTTGCCGAGAATCCAAGCCTCAACGACTTTTCTAAGGTTATACCTTCGGGAGAGATTAGAACGAGTCCCACCCCGGAGCCCCTTTGGTTTGCTGCACCATCTATGTATGCTCTCCACTTATCGTGTTCTTGCTGAGAGATCGTGCCGACCAATTTCCTTTCGGCACTCTGTGATCCTGACATTTCCACCCCTTCTAAGGTGGGCTCCGCGAATTCAGCTACCAGATCGGCGAGGACTTGACCCTTTATGGCGGTGCGAGGCATGTATCTAATGTCGAAGGCGCCCAAGATGGTTCCCCATTTAGCTATTCTTCCTGTGTAGTCGGCGCTACGGAGGATTGATTTTAGTGGAAGTTGGGTTAGCACAACTACTGTATGTGCCTGAAAATAGTGGGGGAGCTTCCGTGTAGCTTGCACGACGGCCAATATTGCCTTTTCGAGGGGGAGGTACCGGGTCTCCGCCTCCTGTAGTGATTTGCTTACGTAATACACAGGCCGCTGCTTGCCGTCGTCCTCTCGGATTAGCACTAGGCTCACCGCATAAGCGGCGACAGCGATGTATGCGTACAACACCTCGTCGGCGTCGGGACTGGACATGATCGGTGGTCGGGCGAGGTATTCCTTGAGCTGTTGGAAGGCTAAATCACACTCTTCAGTCCACTCGAAACCCTTCCACTTGTGCAATAGGAGGAAAAAGGGCCTGAATCTGTCCGCTGAGCGGGAGATGAAGCGGTTTAAAGCAGCTATCATGCCGGTAAGCTTCTGGACCTCTTTGGGATTCCGAGGAGGCTGCATGCTATGAATGGCTCTTATTTGGTCAGGGTTAACCTCGATTCCTCGGTGAGTTACCATATAGCCCAAGAATTTCCCCGATCCCACCCCAAATGAGCATTTGGATGCGTTCAGTCGCAGCTTGTACCTTCTCAGGATTTGAAACACTTCGCCGAGGTCTCTGATGTGGTCGGCCACCAATTTACTCTTTACTACCATGTCGTCTATATACACTTCGATGGTTTTGCCCATCTGTTGCTCAAACATCCTAGTTATCATCCTTTGATAGGTCGACCCTGCATTCTTCAAGCCAAAGGGCATCACCTTGTAATGATAGTTGTCAACTGGGGTGACGAAAGCAGTTTTTTCTTGGTCTTCGACAACTAAGGATATCTGATGGTAGCCCTGGAAATCGTTCAAAAAACTCATTCGGGGATGCCCAATAGTCACATTTACCAGTCGGTTTATCCGCGGCATCGGGAAAGGATCCTTCGGGCAGGCCTTGTTTAAGTCCGTGAAGTCTACGCAGACCCGCCATTTCCCGCTCTTCTTCTTCACCACGACTGTGTTTGCCAACCATTCGGGGTAGAATACTTCCTTGATAGCCCCAACTCTCTTCAATTTTGCGACTTCCTCTCTCACAGCGTTCGCATGCTCCTTTGACGGGCGCCGGGGAGGCTGCTTCTTCGGCGTAATAGCCGGATTAACATTAAGGTGATGGCGTATGAGGTCTGAGTCAACCCCGGGGGCTTCGTAAGGATCCCAGGCGAACACGTCCTCATTCCGTCGAAGAAAGTTAATTAGCGCTGACTTTTCCTGTGCTGGTAATTCCGAGCCGATTTGGAAAAACTTCTCGGGGTCTGATCCGACGAGCACTTTCTCCAGCTCCTCACAGCTCACCTCCATGACTGGTCCTCCATTACCCGTAGTTAGGACCGGGGTCCTTGATTGCTATAAGCTATTCCAGGCTGAAGTGGAAGGTTCGCTGCTTGATCGTCGAGAAATTGCCGACACCATGCATTGTCTGGCCATTCCTTGGTCCCTTACTATCTCTTTGATTCGACCTTCTGACGGGTATTTCACTTTCTGGTGCAGGGTTGACGACACAGCCCCTAGTGCATGAAGCCATGGCCGGGCCACAATAGCTGTGTAGGGGGAGTATGCATCCACCACGATGAAGTCCACCTCTACTACTTCTGAGTCTGTTTGCACAGGCAACCTAATCATGCCTTTTGAGATGACGATTTTTCCTTCAAAGCTAAGCAGGGGTGAATCGTATGGCGACAGGTCTTCCTGCTTCAAGTTCAGCCCCTTATACAAATCTGGGTACATTATCTCCACGGCGCTACCTTGATCAACTAACACCCTCTTCACGTCATAGCCTCCTATTCTGAGCGTCATGACTAGGGCATCTTCATGGGGTTGAATAGTTCCTTCCTTATCCTCCTCCGTGAATCCGATTAATGGCGGGGCCCTCGCTCTGGCTCTCTTGGATCCTCTTTCGCCTGGCTCTGACGGGAACCTACCCACTGACATTACTCTGAACGGGTCGGAACCGGTTCTCCTAGGTGCGGAAAGAATGACATTTATCGTGCCTATGGGTGGCCTCAATGCGCCTTGTATGGTTTCGACATTCGACTGCTCAGGGCGGTGCAATAGATGCCTTAGCTTTCCTTCTCGGACAAGCCGATCCAAATAGTTTTTCAGGTTCCTGCACTCGTCAGTGGTGTGACCGGGCTTTTGATGGTACGCACAGTATAGATTCTGATTGCGTTTTGAGGGGTCTCCTGGCATCCTGTTCGGCCACTGAAAGAAGGGTTCGCACTTCACTTTCTCCAGGATCTCGTGCAATGGTTCTCGGAACACAGCGTGGACTACCTGAGCCCCAGTAGGTCCGGACTGTTCCATGTAATCTCTCCTCGGCTTGTTACTGCTGTTAAAGCGGTCTGACCTGAAGTCCCTCCTCTCCTGAGGGACAACCTTCGCCTTTCCCTTCCCAATCTGCTGGTCCTCCTCGACCCTTTTGTACTTGTCTATTCTGTCCATGAGTTGTCGCACGCTGGTGACTGGTTTCCCAGTGAGAGACTTTCTCAAGCCATGCTCTGTCGGCAGCCCCTTTTTGAATGTACTAATGGCAACGTCATCGTAGTTTCCTTCTATCTCGTTGTATGTTTCCCAATATTTGTCCGAGTAGGCCTTCAGCGTTTCTCCTTCTCGCATGGATAAGGATAAGAGGGAATCGAGGGGCCGAGGGACTCTAGTGCTGGTGATGAAACGGGAACCAAAAGCCTGCGTCAGCTGTTTAAAGGAATCTATGGAATTCGGCGGGAGGGCATCAAACCATCTCATTGCCAGGGGTCCCAAGCTGGATGGAAACACCTTACACATTAATGCCTCGTCCCTGGAGTGGACGGCCATCCTCTGGTTGAATTGGCTCACGTGTTCCACTGGGTCAGTTCGACCATTGTATATGGCAAACGTTGGCTGATTGAACCGCCGAGGAAGCATCGCCCTCTCTATTCTACGTGTGAATGGCGACTGGGAGATGCGATCCAGGGCCTTGCTCATGGCGTCATTGGCCAGGCCTTGGTAAGACGGGCTTTTGCGGCCGCGTTTGCGAGGCCGTTCTTCCTCATAGGAAAATGTCTCGCTCGGAGGGGTTTTCGACCTTCATCTGTATTCACCGTCCTCACCACTGCTAGTGTCCGAGACGGGTGAAGGACGTTTTCGCTGGGCTCGACGCAGCTTCTTCTTCAAATCGTCCATCTCTTGCTGTAGAGCCTTTCGCTCGTTGTGCTGGTGGGACGCGTGATCCTTCCATTTTGAGCGGCTTCTACTCGTGTGAGAGGTGTTCACATTGCCCTCTCGTTGATTATCTTGGTCCTTCGCTCATTCGAGATTTAGAAAGTTGTCATGTTGTTGAGATTCTGCACGTCCAGTTTGGCGCGAACCTGATCCTTCCATCCCTTACTGTTTCACTTGTCGAGACACAAGTTTTCCCCACAGACGGCGCCAATTGTAGGGGGGGTTTTTGGGGGCTCTGGCCCAATAGGCAAGCGATTCTTGCCCAAAAGTCCCTCAACAATGAATTTATAGAGAGTAGGTTACAGAACTAGGTCTTGACAGAGTGAACGTAGTTATAAGCAAGCCATGCAGCCATATGGACGTGGGGATATTCCTTTAAGCTTCCCGGGATAACAGTCCGTGGGGCTGTATCTTATGCTTTTTTCCTCCAACTCCTTTTTTCTCTACTTTTTCCGATCCCCTGGCCATGGGGATTTTCTTCTCTTATATAGCATCCCTCCTACGATAAGGACCCTACACTTGTTAATCATCTGGGCCTCCACTCGAGTGCCTGTCCCATAGGACACCCTCCTTCTTTTCTGTGAGTTGCACTGGCCAAGATAATTCTGTTCTCATGTCCTTTCCACATTAATGCGGCTGGAAAAGTAGCTTCTTTGCATTTAATGCGGCAGTTGTGGTTGCCCCCCCCCCCCGAACGTCCTGCATTCTTCCTTGATTTTGGATGACCTTTCACCATGTACAGGGTGTGAATCGGACTCCCATTTGGTGCGTCCGAGGAGGTACTCCTCCTCGAACGCCCCTAAGCAAGCCCGGCCCAACATGATTGGGCTGGGGGGTCCTCTGCCCGTGTTTTCGCTTCTTAATGTGGTTGGGCTTAGTACAAGTACTATGGCCCAACGTTGACTGGCGAATTTTACCCCCACAACTATAATTTCAGTTGTTTCAATGTTAATATTTTAAAAAGGTATAATAAAGAATTAGATTCTCCAAAGCAATGCCAAAGGCCTTGTAGCTGAATTGGCACGTCTAGGGGGGAAAGGGTTCGAGCTGCGGAGTTAGTAGCATGTTGTAATTAACTGACGTGGATATTAATGACTGTTTCAGTTGTTTCAATATTAATAATTTATTTATATAGGACTTTTGATATTTCAAATATACTGTCTTTTGTTTTTTAAAGGATAGTGGCAATTGAACACGTATGAAGAAGTGAATCAGTTAAATGAGGAGATGAAGAGCCAAGGGAGTGAGAGAAATTGGCGTTAATAAGTTCAACTTGTAAAATTGTGAAAGCATGAAAGACTATTCAGATTGGGCTTTATGGTGGAAGGCATTTCATTTAAGCTATAAAAGATGGGGCTAGAGAACAATTAGAAGATATATTTAATAGTACAAAAAATTATGGGAAAAAATTAGAAAGAAAAATGAAAATGACATGACCATTGATTCAACTTAACTGAAGTATAGCAACAATAAATACTAGACTTCAGTTTTTATATATATATATATAGATTTTTAATAAGAAAATATTATAATTTTATGATAAGTGTTAATAGTCATAATAATCTCATTAATAGAAGGAGAAATTTGAATGATAAATTTGAAAATTTAGGATTACATAATGCATTATGAAACAAGTTATAAGAATATGAACCACATAAAAAATGAGTAATAATAATTAAACACACCCAGAATAATATAATGATACATTTGTAAATATTAAGTGATAGAAAATGCATGGAGAAAATGTTGCAAAAATAGGGAGAGTGGGTGATACTTATATGCAATCGAGAAAGAGAAGTGGGGACTCAAAAGAGAAAATTATTGAGTGTTAGAATACCTCTTGGTTAAGTGAGTATATTTCTTCTAAATAAAGCTAAATCTAATGTATTATTTTCACCATATTATACATTATTTCACATTACAAATTATTTTATATACCCATACCATGCGTGGGTCCATGAATTGTATCAATTAACTTTTCAAACATGTGTTTTTTTGTATCCAAAGTAAATGAAACTTTTCTCTCCCTAGCTTTCTGTAGTCTTGGAAAGAAAAAGAAACCAACTTACGTTTTGTCACATAAGATTCAGACCTCTTAAATTTGAGTATCAGATTGTAGTAGGGGATTAGTGGCTTTTGTGTCTGGCTCTTGTCACAATGCATCCGTCCTTATCTCATAATTTTTTTTCATACCTTCGTTCCTTCTTTTCCTTTCCTTTCCTTATTACATAGGGTTTTTTTTTTTTTAAATCCAATATGGATGCTTCAATGGAGGAGTTATGGAAAAAGTTTCTCCTCTTTGAAGAAGAATAAAAAAGGGGTTCTGGCTGTTAGTGTTATATATATAGGTAAATACATAGATAGGTTGTAATAATGATGTTTGAGTTTGGAGAATATTGTTTCATAAAGTTGATAAAGTGAAAATTCAAGTTCTAGAATTTTTTAAATGAAATTCAAAATTCAATATGTTCGATCAATCGAAGCTTTTGCTCAATCGATTGAAGTGATGAGGAAAATAAACCTGGAGTCTCTACCTGATTCAATCGGGGTTTGATTCTTGTTCAATCGATCGAAAAGAGCCCTCAATCGATGCTTGATTCTTCTCGATTAATCAAGACTTGTAAAACTAAATTTTCTACTGAATTTTCTGAATGTTTGAAAAGGTTTCAAGCCTTGTGGATGGTTTTATGAAAGATTTTAACTCTCCATACGTGCCTTTTGATGGAATATAACCCTATGGGTATAAATAGGGGTATTATCCAGAATTGTTATCTATAGAACCCAACAACTTGGTTGTATCCTAGGGACAAATTTGTGATAGCCCTTTAGAAACAAAAGTGTGGGGACAAATGTTATCTAAGGATAACAATTTTGTGCCTCCAAGTTATCTAATTTTCTGTTTGTCTTTTGTGTTCACATTGTTCTTTCTTTATTACTTTGTGTATTATCCCCAACTCTTAGCTCTTAGGAAGTGGTTCTCTCTAAACAACAAGCCCAATTTAGTCTTCTATTCAAGCTACAAACCAACAAATATTTTAACAAGGAGGATTTTAAATCTACTCTTCAACAACTTTGGCGCTACTCACATGGTGTAACTATTAAAGAAGTTGGGAATAATTTATTTATGGATATCTTTGCCAAGGAGGAGAACATGACTGGAGTTCAAGACAGATGTCCTTGGTCTTTTGATAAAATACTTACTTTATTGAAGCATTTCAATGGTGATCTCAGCCCTGGTAATTTTACTTTCCTAATGTTCTCCTTTATGGATTCGGATTTTTATCATTCCTATTAAAAGTATGAATAGAGTTGTTGGTACTCGTATAGCTAATGAGATTGCTACTCCTGTTATGGTTGATGCCCCAAAGAATGTTCTAGCTTAGGGCCCTTTCTTCATACTTGGGTGGATATTGATGTCACAAAACCTTTGATGAGAGGAAAAATGATTCATATTGAAGATGTGGAAAAAGGGTGAGTCTTTTTTCAAATATGAGAGGCTTCCTCTCTTTTGCGACCATTGTGGTATTCTCGGTCATGAGGATCATGAATGTAAAAAAGATTAGAGAAGGCTGTCTCTTGTCGGATGATGACGATTTT
The DNA here is from genome assembly GCF_932294415.1 of Quercus robur. Lineage (NCBI taxonomy): Eukaryota > Viridiplantae > Streptophyta > Magnoliopsida > Fagales > Fagaceae > Quercus > Quercus robur. The sequence continues at coordinate 30,776,458 of NC_065536.1, read as the reverse complement.
CAATTTGGTGCATGGCTTCCTGCTATGGCTCCAAAGTTTAGTAAGAAGAAGAGTCTTTTAGCCAATTCAAGCCAAGAGAGGAAGACGATGATGAAATACATGTTTCTCCTCTGTTAGTCGAAAAATCCAATGAGATGGCAGTTAGGCGTCTACTGGATGGCCCCGGCAGAAATTTTGTTGAGAAGGAAAATTCAAAATCCCCTAATCCCTAACAGGTTTCTATTTTTTAGCGGGATGCTATCCCACCCAAATCCAAAATATTTGAAACCACCCTTATCCTTTCTCCAAATTCAAAATCCAAACCACTGGATAATCCTCTCATAAATATTTTTGATTCCCCCAATGATCCTTTAGTGATTCTATCAAATAAGCCTAACCCTTCTTTTGAAAAAATTTGTTTGAAATACAAAAGCTACAGCAACGGCAAAGGAAGATAAGTCACAGTGGTTTAGTCCTATGCAACAACTGATAGGCGACGTGGATAAGCAAAAGATTATGGAAGGAAATTTGAAAAATATTCTAGATATGGATAATCATAAGATAATTAAGGGAGATTTGAATTTGGATGTAAATACAGTCATACAAATAAGTAGAAGGTTGTTAAGGGGGATTTAAATTTTGATGTAGATATGGAAATAATTTCAAATACCTCAGATTTTTTTTTTCGAGTCAAACTAAATCCCTCTGGTCTTAGAAACGCCTCATACATAAATCTAGTCTTCTATTGCTGAAGCCTCCAATATTTTCTCTTCTCCAACTAAACATCCTTTTGAAGCTGTTGATAGTATTAATATTTTTTCACCTTTGGAAATTCCTCCTCATAAGAGACAAGAAATTGATGGAGATAAACTATTAGTATCTCATTAGTCATAGACCCATGCAATGCATGGAAATATATAATTATTTTGTAATATTATATAATCCATAATTTATTCTCTAAAATTTATTAAAGATAATTTTCTCCTAAAAAATTGAACTATTTCTAAAAGTATTTTCTAACTCTCTATTTTTACAAATATATATATATATATATATATATATTTATATATATATATATATATATTTATATTTATATATATCATTCTATTATTTTGGGCTTTTTTTAGATATGATATTTGTAACCCAATAATGGAGGGACATGCCAACACAACATTAGATTTCCTATTTTTCTACCTATGATGAAATTGTATCATATTTTAATTCTTCCAAATTTTCAGGTGCAACCTTTGTACCAGTTGCTAAATCCTTAATTCCTAAAAGTGATGTCTAGTTAGTTGCCAACAAAAAAGAGTAAGACCACAAAAAAAAGTAAAATGAAGTTTTGCAGGTTAGAATCATCACGTACAAAAACTTATTTGCAATAAGGCAAATAAATAAAATACATTTTAAACAAACCTTACTTCAGCAAAATATTCAAATTTATTAGTGTATACCAATTTCCATCAAAGACCAAATTGTCAAATAGTAATGTGCCATTGAACCCATGTCCACAACAAAAATTTATCAAGGTGTCCATATACAATCACCCACTTACATACATTCATTTTATCCATGTTCTGAATTCCCACAGAGAATCAAAATAGCGTGTATACGAATTGTAAGTAAGTGAATTACTTGTATTGCCATGACATGGTCAAAGTTGGTGGCAAACTTGCTAAACTTGGCCAATTGTTCTTGCTTTGGAGAAGATGACTATTAGCATTCCAAGTTATGAACTTTAAATGGCTGCGGTAAATTATCATATTGTATTAGTTGCTATGCCCCAAAAATAGCAGTTGTTTTTGCCTTCATTGGAACACATTAGCTATATCATATTGTGTTTAATAAGGAAAGAAATAGTAAAATCCAAAAGAAATAGTATTGTTAAGTTTTGTATAAAACTCACGTACATAGTATTCTAGATATTCAAGACGAGAAAATTCTAAAAAGAAAATCAAGTTGTTGAAAAAATAGCATAATTCAAAATTAAATCTAAAACTAAAAACCTGACTATTGTTCATATACACAATATTATAGATAGATATTCAAAATCAAGAACCAATTAGTTTTTCCATCCACACAACAATTAGCTTAAAGCTAGATATTAATGGAATTTAAAAATAATTCAATTTTTTTAAAATTTTCTCACTCCTAAAATACCAAACAATTTCTCATAAGTTAAACAATCCCCAAAGTTATTCGTCAACCAAACAGGCCAACTAAGCTCCCAAACACAAAAATTCTAGACACAACACAATAGTCTACTTAAGCTGACGTACTTTGAAGAATTAGAGTTTGCTTTTTTTTTTTAAAAGTAAGATAAAAAAAAATTAATTGTTACATCTCAAGTTTCATATAACAAAAAAATTTAAGATTCAAACTCTACTCTCTTTTCTCTTATATTTTCCCACAATTTCTAGGACACCAAACAGTCAAATTAAACAATAAACAACAAATTATTAGTGTAAGGAAATGAAAATCTAATATAGCTGATGTGTATTGTGTTAGGGTCATATTTTCTATGTAATTGGTTAATCATTTGACAAAACGTACTCTACTTATAATTGGGTAGATCTAAGTTGGGTTGATCTAAGTTGGGTTTAATGTATCAAGAGGTATGTTGCCAAAACATATCAAGTGGTATCTTTAAAGACATGAAGATTGATCCAAGAAACAAGTGAAGAAAAGCTAATTCATTAAGTCTCGACAGAAGCTCAACAGATACTACTATCAAGGTTAAATGAAGAAGCACAAAACAAGTTTAACGTAAGCGTGATCTATTGATAATTATGATTTTAGAATTCCAGATCTGAAATTCAACCCATATTGTCTTATTTGATAACGGTTTCTTTTCTGACAACCCTAGACATATATAAGGTAGATTTTAAAAGCCATCTTATATGGATATGGAGACCTTGAACTTATACTTCCTTTGTGTGAAGTTACTGTGTTTGTACGCCATAAGGTTTTGTAACCAAGTACTTCCTGATCTTCATTGTTGATGAAGTGAAAAACTTTGTAACCAACAACAACCATTCAAGTTGCTGGAGTTAGTCACGTATTAGGATCCATGCAAAGAAGTTGGTCATAGGTTGGAGATTTGTGCAACAAATGAAAGAAGGCTACTATAAGATCAAGTCCAATTGGGTATTGAAGTGAATGTTCAACTGTAGATTGCTATTTTGGGATAGACCAGGGTAGTGGTAACATTCCTAATACTTATAATCGCTTAATTTTTTATTAATGGATTCTTGGGAATTGTGACCCTAAATTCACCCAGTCGGATTTTTGCCTTACAAAAGATTTTCCCCATTTGTCAACAAATCACCGTGTTAATTTAATTTCCGTTGCATTTAGTTTATTTGGTGATTTGTTAGTACTTCCATGGTTTGCACGTAATTTGACCTAATTAATCAACTTGGATAATTGAATTAATTAACTGGGGTCAAACTATTTTAACCCAACATATTGAGCCATAAAAAGAAAATTATCAAGTACCACCCATGAAAAGCAACAAAAAAAATTTATTCCCCTTTCCTTCAAAAGGTTCTAAGAAAAGAATGGTTACCAATTGATTGGTATAATCTTCAATAGAATAAAAAGCTTCCAGTGATTGCGAGGCCTGATCGTTGACATTTGTCGATGAATTGACAAACGAAACTGAGATAAAAATGAAATTTAGTTCAACATATAAGACAACAAGAAAAAGAGAACAATAGCAATTTCTCTTTGATGAAAAGGAATGACACTTACTATAAAACAAAGACCAAAACGAAAACATCACATTGAAGTTAATTATCAAACATTATAGCAAACATATTGAGAGTAACATTCCTACAGTCTAGAGAAGGGCAACCATAAAGCAATTTATAAAAAAAATGATCAAATGCCCAACTCAAATCAACTTTGAAAAATCAAATATATATTTTAATAGTTTTGAGACCATGAAATCTCAATCTCATTCATCATGAAATCCCAAAATTGACCTACATTTTTTTTTCTAGTAATGAGATGGAAATAAATAATAAGAATAATACAAATAACAAAACTCATTTTGAGTTTATACCCTTTGGACCTGGGCGACTAATGTTCGCCTCTTATTTGCTTCAATTTTGTCTGCAAGCTCTAGAGTCACTCTCCGTCTCTTGCATTCAAGAAACTATATCATTGAAGGCCATATCAATCAATTTGTGGAGAGAGAACAATTGAAAAATTTATAGGGGAAAAAAAAGAAGTGAGGAGGTTGCAATCTATCGATAACTATTAGAATTCCATATAATAGCAATAGTTGAAGAGTTTGGGTTAATGGAGACACACACAATAGAGTTGGAGATAGAGTAACATATGAATTTAAGAAGAGACTCAATAAATGTCAATTGGTAAATCAAAAAATAAAAAAGAAAGAAAGAAAATAATGATGACATGGCGCTGATGTGGCTTAACTAGAGTGTATTTACAACAAATGTTATGTTTAAGTTTTTTTATATATATATTCCACCCATGGGGTTATTCTACAACCCCCTCTCCTAACATGGGAATTTCTCCACATCACATTGATGCCTAGTAAATCAAGAGGGTGTTGTTTGGCACTTTATTAGTTTTTATGGTCATCTAGAAACTTTGAAGAGAAGATTTGTTCTCTTGCAATAGCTTGGATTCTTGAAAACAATTATATATATATATAAATCTAATAGCTTCATGAACAAATATATAATAAGCTACAATTGATTAGTTAAAATTTTTTTTAGAGAGTTTCAACTTTTTTTTAATTACTATATATTTTATTTTTGTAGTTGAGCTCCCTTTTCAAAACCTTAGCGCCCCCCCCCCCCCCCCCTCTTCCCCAATCAGTTTAGCAAGTTTAGCCTAACTAGCAACTATCCAACCCAAAAACTTAATTAAAACATTCACAATGTTGATTGTATTTTAGCAACATGTTTTTATTGGTGTTGTAATTATAGTAAACTGGTATGAATAGCAATTGATTGTAGAGAGTTGTTAAAAATAAAATACAATATTTTATTAAGATTATCTCTCTTCCTTCAATAAAAAAACTCAAATAATCAGAAACTTTACCAGTTGAACCTCAAATTTCTTATTAATAAAAAGTATTTATTAATAATTGATAATTGGATCATTCAAACCCATCCAACAGGTTTCCCATTTTAGGCCGACAACATTTTTTTTTTTTTTTTTACTAAATTGATCTTGCTAAACATGTATGCCCATAACATGTTCTTATTTTAGGCCCAAAACACGTTTTCTAGTTTTAGGCCCACAATATGTTTTTTTTATAGGTGTTGTAATTGTATTTGTAAAGTTGCAAGTCATTCCTTGATGCCGAGAGCCCCCAAAGACTTTGGTTTTGTGAAGATTGCCAGCTCAGGAGGTGGATTTTTTTCTTAGTGGTGGTGTCGCCCCGAAGGAATATTTTTTTGATTCTGTCCATCTCCCTGCAGACTTTAAGGGGAAGCATGGAGCATTGCATGACGTGGGTAGGAATGGCAATGGAGATGGTGTTTATGAGGGTAATACGACTAGCTAGGGAAAGGAAGCTCGCCTTCCAGTTTGAGAGTTTTGCACGGAGCTTGTCAATGAGGAAGGCAAAGGCTCTGTTATTTCTTTTATCTATGAGAATCGGGACGCCCAGGTATTTTTCGAAGTCATTGCAAGAATTAATGTTCAACTCTCTCTCCACGACATTTATAATATTTGGCGATGTGTGCGGAGAGAAATATATCTTAGACTTTGAGAAGTTTATTTTTTGGTCGAAAAGGGAGCAGAAGGTTGAGGATGGTTTTTATGGTGCTACAGTTTTTTTTTTTTGCTTGCTTTGGCAAAAAGGATGAGGTTGTAGGTGAAGAAAAGGTGCGTGAAAGTTGGGCCACCTCTTGAAGTTTTTATCCCAACCCAATTCTTGAGGTCAACCTCTTGTTGGATAAGGTGTGCCAGGTACTCCATGCAAAGAATGAAGATGTACGGCAAGAGCGAGTCTCCCTGCCTTATTCCTCTTGAAGGGGGGAAGAGATGAAGTCTCTCGCCGTTCACCAAAACCCAGAGATTTGAGATGGTGATACAGGCCATTATCAAGTTTATCCGGGGGAGGGGAGGGGGAATTGTAGAAGTAGAGCATGTGCTTAATGAACACCAATCCATTCTATGAAAAGCCTTTTCCAGATCAATTTTGATAGCCATGAGACCTTTTATACTCTTGGAGGTTGCCATGGAATGAATGACTTCCTGAGCGAGGATTGTATTGTCGCTTGTTTTCCTACCGAGGACGAAGCTCGCTTGCAGGGGGTGGATGAGGTCATCAAGTTGAGGCCTTAACCTTTGAATGAGGATTTTTGTGACAATTTTGTAAAGAGGGTTACAAAGGCTGATCAGTCGGAATTGGTGGACAGTTTTTGGTTTATCGACTCTAGGCACGAGGCAGATAAGCGTTAAGTTCCAATCCTCGAGAATTTTTCTTGTTATAAAAACCTCTTTGATGCAATTGATGAAGGAGGGCCCCACCATGTCCCAATGCCTTTGGAAGAAAATCGGGTTGAAACCGTTAGGGCCTGGCACTTTGGTGGGCTTGAACAAGAACAAGGCGTCTTTGACTTCACCATCGGTGACATCTCCCGAGATTGAATCTAGGATGTGAGAGGTGATAGGGTGAAGGTTTCACGGGTTAGGGATAAAGATGGGAGTATATAAAGATTTCGAAGTGTAGAGGGTGGTAAAGTGAGCGAGGATCGCAGATTTGATCTCAATGGGGTTGTAAGTCCAATTGCCCACTGAATCCCTTAGACACCAGATTTTATTACGGTGGCGGCGGTAGATGGTTGAAAGGTGGAAAAGGCTGGTATTTTTATCGCCAAGTAAGGTCCAGTCAGTTCTCGATTTTAAAGCCCAAAATTCCTCTTCTAAGTGGAAGGTTTGGTGGTATTCATTAAGGAACTTTTTTTCCAAGATAGAAAGAGAGTGGTTAGAACCATTACACAAAGCTTTTTGAATACCATTTAGACGGGCAAGCGGTCTTCTTTTTTTGTGGAAGATGTTGCCAAGGTCCACTCAACGTATGCGAGAGTGTCCTCATAGTCAGTGAGGTCTAGGACCGTGACAGAAATTGGTCTCTCAACAAGCTCTCCTTCGTCATTCCTATAATCATCTTCAACACCATTCATGCCACTCCCAAGCCCTTCCAATCTAACCTTGTTCACCTCTCGACCTAGAACCTATTGCCGAATGGCCAGTTCAACTCCAACAAAGCTTATGCCTTATCCAAGAACTCCCTGATCGCCCCGTTGGCCCTAACTTGGAAATGGATTTGGAAAATCTCCACCATCCCTAGAATCCAAACTTTGCCAAGGGAAAATTCCCACCAAAGTTCTACTCAACACGAGACAGATTGTTCAGGATGCTACCTGCCCACTTTGCCACTTCAAAGCCGAATCAGCTCTCTACATCCTAAGAGACTGCCCTCTCGTTTCACCCATCTGGGCCCACTTCACTGATCACACCTTACCCAACGATTTCAACTGCAGCAACACATTCGGTTGGTTTAAAAAGATGGCCTCCCATAAACACCCCACAACCCTCTCTAACATCCCCTGGTGTGTCGTCTTCCTTGTAGCTGTGTGGTCCATTTGGTTGATGAGAAATAAACTGGTCATGGAAGGAAATTGTTTTGAAAGCAATAGCATCCTTAAATAGATTGCCTCCACCTCCACTGACCTATTTTTCACCCTCTCTACCAACTGGCGCAACTCTCCTAGAACCTCTCATCTCCTTGGCTGGAAACTTGCACCTACAGGCTTCTTCAAACTGAACACAGATGGTTTGGCTCGAGGAAACCCGGGCGGTGCTAGTGCAGCTAGCATTATTAGAGATGCTAGTGGCTCCTAGATTGGTAGCTACTCGAGAAAGATTGGTCATACGCACTCCACGGTAGCAGAATTATGGGGCCTCTAGGATTGCCTCATGCTTGCAAAAAACCAAAACATCAAAAAACTCACTGTCGAAGTGGATGCCCTGGCAGTAGCGAATCTCCTTTCCTCTGAAAATATTGAGCGTAACTCTACCCATCCTTATAGTGCTATTATTATTAATTGCAGGTCCCTCCTTCGTCATTTTGAGGAAGCCCGAGTCAAGCACGTATACCGTGAGGCAAACCATTGTGCGGATCTTTTGGCAAAAGATCATTTTAACGCCCCCATGGGCCTTTTTGTTCACCCCCATCCCCCCTCTTGTATTTTGTAGCAACTTTTAGTTGATTATTGGGGAGTAGTTTATCTTAGACTTTGTAATCTGCTTTACACTGTGTTTGGTTGGGGGGATAATAGGGTGGATGGAAAATAAAGGGAGGAAAATAGGGTGGAAAATAGTGTTTTATACTGTTTGGCAAAAGAAGGAAAATGCTGAGGATGAAAAACCCAGGAGATAATTTTCTCTCCAGGGCCCACAATTTACATCCTCCCAAATCGGGAGGAAAATTGTGGAGAGAAAAGTGCTCTCACTATGGAATTACACAAATGCCCTCTCCCACCTACCCTTTTCACAAACACAACGACTGTTCTGGAATCAAGTAAAAAAAAAAAAAATAATAGAGAGCGAAAGTTGGAGGAAAAAAAAAAAAAAGAGATGAGAGCACTAGCTGGAATGTTCTTGAATAAGGGAGAAAAAGAAAGAAAAAAAGGGGGAGATAAAGAGATAAGGACAAACGTGTATGGAGGAAGGAAAAAAAACAAAGAGCAAGAGCTGGAGAAAAAAAAAAAAAAATGAGAGCACTTCTTGAATGAGGGAGAAAAAGAAAGAAAAGAAAGGGTGATAAAGAGATAAGGATAAATGATACAGTTTTCAGAAAAGGGAGGGTTTGAGGAAAGAAAAAGAAAGAGAGAAAGAGTGAGAGAGGGTACCATGAGAGAGAGATTGTTTTCCAAAATTTTTTTTTTGGAAAACAACCTATAGAAAACAAGCCTTATTTTTATTAAGATTTTTCATTGAATAAAGGTAGTTTTTCGTTAACTAGTTTTTTTTGTGCTACCAAACACTGGAAAATGTGAAAAACTATCTTTACAGAAAATTTTTCAACGAAACAAACAGAGCGTTAATGAGTACAAATAAATTTATTTCTTACCTATTATGTAACAAGTGTATAATAATCAATTTATATAAACTATATTTTCTATCCTTCTATTTTTCTTTTCAACCAAACAAAAGAGTTTTTCACATTTTTACTTTTTCATCCCTCTAACCAAACACACACGAGGAAAAACTAAATATTTTTCATCTTTCCATAATTTTTCATCTTCCCACTTTTCTATCTTCTAATCAAACGGACCCTTAATTTTTAATAAAATTTCCAGTTTACCCAAAAAAAAAAAAAAAAAAAAAAAATTGCAAGTCATCTAGATCTAGGTAAAGCAGACAATTTCCTGATAATTTCCTTCAGGGTCCAATTTACGAAGTTCAAACGTTGAAAATGAGTCAGAATGTAACAGCTAAACTCCATAAATAAATGGTTCCTACTTTCACAAGCTTTAAAAAGTATTTTTATTGACTAAAATAGTTTTTCGTTGATTAGTTTTTTTTGTGTTATCAAACATTAAAAAATGTAAAAAATTATGTTTATAGAAAATTTTCTAACGAAACAAACAGAGCGTTAATAAGTATAAATAAATCTATTTTTTACCTATTATGTAACAAGTGTATAATAGTCAATTTATATAAACTATATTTTCTATCCTACTAGTTTTCTTTTAAATTAAACAAAAGAGTTTTTCACTTTTCCATTTTTTCATTCCTCTAACCAAATACACACGAGGAAAAACTAAATATTTTTCATCTTTCCATAATTTTTCATCTTCTTACTTTTTCTACTCTTCTAATCAAATAGACCCTTAATTTTTAATAAAATTTCCGGTTTACCAAAAAAAAAAAAAAAAAGTTGCAAGTCATCTAGATCTAGGTAAAGCAGACAATTTCCTCGTAATTTCCTTCAGGGTCCAATCTACGAAGTTCAAACGTTGAAAATGAGTCAGAATGTAACAGCTAAACTCCACAAATAAATTGTTCCTACTTTCACACGCTTTAAAAAGTGCTTTCAGAATTGACCGGTTGGTCTCTATCAGATCTTGGCCTCACTAATAAATTATGAAAAATATTAATGAGTATCTTTAAGGCACTCGTTAAAAATCTAATTAAAAAAAAATTTTATATGACAATTTTTTTCATTTTTTATAAAACTTTCTTCAATTAAATTTTTAATCAATACTTTAAAGACACTCATTAACATAACCCATTAATTATAATCGTTCATTTCCTTGACTCTCTTGCCATTCCCATTCTCTCTCAAATCAATTTCAAAAATCCAGTTCCAGTACAATTTCTCATTCACTTGCCTTTGTTCTTTGTCTAATCTAAGTGATTACCCCTCTTCCTTTCAGATCTACTCTACCATCTATATATCCAAATTATGATGGCTTTCATGACCAACATAGGAGCCTTAGTTTTTAATAAAATTACGGTTTACCCAAAAAAAAAAAGTTGCAAGTCGTCTAGATGTAGGTAAAGCAGACAATTTCCTCGTAATTTCCTTCAGGGTCCAATCTACGAAGTTCAAACGTTGAAACTGAGTCAGAATGTAACAGCTAAACTCCATAAATAAATTGTTCCTACTTTCACACGCTTTAAAAAGTACTTTCAGAATTGACCGGTTGGTCTCTATCAGATCTTGGCCTCACTAATAAATTATAATCGTTCATTTCCTTGACTCTCTTGCCATTCCTATTCTCTCTCAAATCAATTTCAAAAATCCAGTTCCAGTACAATTTCTCATTCACTTACCTTTGTTCTTTGTCTAATCTAATTGATTACCCCTCTTCCTTTCAGATCTACTCTACCATCTATATACCCAAATTATGACGGCTCTCATGACCAACATAGGAGCCTCATCTTTCAACAACCGATGCAGCTATGATGTGTTTCTGAGTTTCAGAGGTGAAGATACACGCATGAATTTCACTAGTAATTTGAATGGATTTTTGAATATGATGGGTATCAACACTTTCATAGATGATGACCTGCCGAGGGGAGAAGAAATTTCTGCCAAGCTTCTTGAAGCCATTGAATGTTCAAGAATTTCGATAATTATATTCTCTGAAAACTATGCATCTTCCGCCTGGTGTTTGAATGAACTTGTTAAGATTCTTGAGTGTAAGAAAAATGGTCAAATGGTACTTCCGGTTTTTTATATGGTAGATCCTTCAGAAGTGCGTAATCAAAAAGGGAAGTTTAGAGAAGCTTTAGAGATGCATGAAGAAAAATTCAAGAATAATATGGAAAAGGTGCAAAGATGGAGGGCAGCTTTAAGTGAAGCCGGTAGTTTATCGGGTTTGCCCTACAAGGATGAGTATGTATTTTTCTTGACTACTCTTTGACTTTTATGATTTTTAATTATTTGTTATCATCACTATATTATAGCATTAACAGTTATCTCTAATTCTCATCCAAAGAAAAAAAAAAAAAAACAGTTATCTCTAATTGTTCATTGATGTCTTTTTCTTGGGACCAAATTATGAAAGAATTCTATTTTTATTACATTCTACCACTAAGCTAGTTAAGCTACAAAGATCAACGACAGAAGCAAAAGAATATATGATCAAGACTCTTACCATATTGTTTAGAAAGTTTTCCGAAATTTGTCAAAGCGTCAAAAGTGGGATTCTGATAACTTGTTTCCTCAAATCTGTGAATTTCATGTCTTTTGCGTCGATTGACATGTGACAACTATAATATTGTGCATGTGACATGAACGATTTGATCAAGAATCATATATAAGTTGAATAAAATATTTTGATAATATTATTAAAATTGAATAATAAAATAGATAATAACATAAAAGAAAAATAAACTTCATTTAAGTTAAATGGCGAATGTACACAGGTAAGACCAAATTTTTATAAAACCAATAATTATCATAAATTATAAAACTATTTAAAGTAAATTCTACTCTTAAATTTCTTGAAATTTTTTATAATGGAGTTTTAATCACAATAGTATTTTAATTTTATAATATTTTGAAATAGAGTTGTTCTTTAAAAAACCTAGGTTAACAATTTTAATGAATTCATAGCGAGTCGCCATGGGTAAAATTATGTTATACAACTTCTAATGCACTAGTATCCAATGTGCCAAATGTCAAATATTTGGCATTTGGCACACCAAAAAAATCTCACATGAAATGGTCTATATGCCAAAATATTTGACATGGATAAATAATACAATCTCAAATTTGGAAGTGTATGGATAAGGATTGTAAAATTTTTATTGTTTTTTTAATTTCCTTTTCTCTCTCTTCTCTTGTCACTCAAATTTCTTCCTCTCTTCTTCTAAAAAAAAGATCTCTTCCTCTCTCATTCTCTCTCAACCTCTCCTCTTTTCTTCTCTCACTCTTGATGCTTCTCCTCTCTTCCTCTCAGCCTCACAACGCTGCCAATCTCCCACTTGCAATGGGTTTTTTTTTTTCATTGCTTTGATTTGATGGGTGGGTTCGGCAGTAGGTGGGTTCAAATGTTGATGTGTGGGTTCATATGGTGATGGCTGGTGGATCAGTGGTCGGTGGGTTAACGGTTAGGCTGTGGATGGGTTCAAATGGGCAGATTCAATGGTGGGTGGGTTAGCCTATGGGTTTTGATGGATGGGTTGATGGGGGTGGGTGGATTCGGCAATGGTAGTGGGTGGGTGGGACGCTACTGCTTGGGGGTGTTTTTGTTTTTTGTTTTTAATAAAAGATATGGAATTTTTTAACTTATTTTATTGGGTGATGTGTTAAAATAAGAGATCTAATGTATGAGATATTTTAAAGTGGTGTCTTAAAATAGATGAAGTAAATTTTAATGTGTGAAAATTTAAATTTTTTTTTAGAATATCTAATGTTGATGCTTTAAGCAACATATTGCAAAAATAATGTGTACGGCTCAAATTTTATTACTAGAACAAAATTTTATGGTCAGTTCTTTTTATTTTTTTATTTTTTTTTGAGATAATGGTAGGTTATTAAATTAATATAAAATACAAATTGAATTTTCTCTTAAAATTCTAGAAACTCTTAGTAGTAAAATTTTATTGGGTTGTCCTTTTTAATTTTTTTTGAAACATTGCCAATAGATTTTAGCTTAGAGAAACTATGGTAATTATTATAATGTACTTTTTTAAATAAATACTATAGAATTATAATGTACTTCAAGTGAGCCAAATGAAATAAGGGGAAAAATGAAAAAAAAAAAAAAAAATAGAAGGCATCCACTTGGTGCAACTACATAGTGTATGGTGCTATTTTTATTATAAAGTACTAATAGTATATTTAAAAATTGTATGTAAAAAAAAAATATATATATATATATATATTAATATCATTGAAACTATTGTAATAATTAGTGAGTCATTAATTAATATAAAATACATAATGAATTTTCTCTTAAAATTCTAGATACTCTTAGTAGTAAAATTTCGTTGGGTAATATTTAAAAAAAAAAAAAAATTGAATCATTGCCAATAGATTTTAGCTTAGATAAAATATGGTGATTATTATAATGTATGTTTTTTTTAAAGAAATAATATATAATTATAAAGTACAAATAGTATATTTAAAACTTTTATGTAAATAAAAGAAAATATTTATTAATTTCACTGAAACTACGGTAATAATTAGAAGCCGTTTGAATTTTTAATAGAGTTGCACCTAAAGTAAATTAACTAGGTTAATAATTAATGAACCATTAACTAGGTTAATAATTAATGAACCACATGTCAAAGACACATTTTATTTTATGACTTGTAATAATGACATCAACATTGAGCCACTTGGCGAAATTATGGTGTGTAATGCGTAAGTTTTTTTTTTTTTTTTTTTTTTTTTGATGAGGTGTAATGCGTAAGTTTTACTATATTAAATAAAAATTATGATGTATAATAAATATAATTAATATTAAATTTATTTTTAATTACCTAAAACTTTTGGTAATAGAATTCTAGTAGATACATAATTTAAAATTTCTTAAAACATGGGTAATATAGTTTTACTTAAAAATAAACTATCCTAATAATTAATAAGGCACTTGATATTTTGATAATGGAGTATAATTTAAAGTAAACTATCTTAATAATTCATAAGAATTTTAGCCCCTTGTCACAAAGAGAAGATAACAACTTGACACAACCACTAGTTGTAGGACCTAACTTTTAATATTGTATTGAATGGTATATGAGACCTAATATATATGATTTGATTTGATTTCGACAGTAGTTATACAAAATTAAAATTATTGCACATATTTTGTTGATAATAACTAGATGGTTGATTATTTTATAATTTAATAAATTTTATATATTGTACTGGATGTCTTAATAAATTTGCTATGGGTGTATACTGAAACAATTTAAAAAATTTATGCTTCTAATTAAAACTTCTTAAAATTGTCCCAAAAGTTATTCTGCAAATTTATTTTTTATGTATGTGTAGTCACTTCACACTTGCTGCAAAAAGAGTGTCGTCATATGGCTTTATCACAACTTGTAAGGCCTAGCTTCAATTACAGAGTATATAATATTTCCATTATATAGAAAAAACATAACATCTTGAATATATCCAAGATGTTTTTGAAGTGATCTTGTTAATAATTTATTTTTCTAACCTAATACATATTTTTAATGCTATTTTATTGGCAGTTGTGCTCAATTTGAATTTATCCAAGAAATTTATAAAGTGATCTCAAGTGCTAAATTAAGTTGCGCGAAATTATTTGTTGCAAAATATCCAGTTGGGATAGATAATCGTTTAAAGGACGTCATAAATCGGTGTTTAGATATTCATTCAAATAGTTGTTGCATCGTAGGGATCTATGGCCTTCCTGGAGTGGGTAAGACAACAATTGCAAAAGCTATTTTCAACACAATTCATTATAATTTTGATGGAAGCACCTTTCTAGAGAATGTTAGAGAACGGTCGAAGACAAATGATGGCATACTCCAACTACAAGAGAAACTTTGTTATGAAATCTCAGGGAATAGAAATTTGAAGGTGGGGATATCTAGAGGAATCAATGTGAGAATCAAAAGGCTTCATCGTAAGAAGATTCTTGTAGTTCTTGATGATGTGGAAAAATTGGATGAAATAGATAAATTGCTTGAAAATTATGATTGGTTTGCTTCTGGAAGTAGAATCGTTATAACAACAAGAGATAGACGCTTGCTAGATACTCTTCCAAAAGATTGGCATGTAACGTACTACAAGGTTGAGGAACTAAATGAACATGAAGCTCGTGAGCTTTTTGTTAAACATGCCTTTGGAAGAAATAATGCCAAGGAAGAATATTTTGAACTTGTTGACCAATTTATACATTATGCCAAAGGCCTTCCTTTAGCTCTAAAAATAATTGGTGCAAATTTGTATAAAAGAACTAAACGTGAATGGAAAAGTGCATTAGAGAAATATAAAATAATTCCTGAGGGAGCTATTCAAGAAATACTCAAAATAAGCTATGATGGATTGGACCAAGCTCAACGGGATATTTTTCTTGATATTGCATGTTTCCTTAAAGGATTCCACAAGAATCGTGTTGTAGATATACTAAGCAGCATCAATTTCTATGAACCAGATTATGATATTAAAAGACTAATTGAGAAGTGTCTCATAACTGTTACTGAAGATGGCGAATTATCGATGCATGACTTGATTCAACAAATGGGTTGGGAAATTGTTCGAGAAGAATCACCACAAGCGGTCAAGAAACGTAGCAGGTTATTGTGTTATGAGGATGCTTGTGAAGTATTAATTGAAAATACGGTATAAATTGTTTTGATTTACCTTTTCCTATTTTTTCACAAGTGGATTTAGTCTTTTTTTTTTTTTTCCTTTAATTTTTATGAAAATATAAGCTTATGAGTGTGGCTTTTGTTTAAAGTTTAACAATCTATTATATTTTCGGTGAATTATCTTGTATAATGTGATTTACTTAAAGTTTTGCTCAATTAGGGGTCAAATGAAATTCGAGGCATAACGGTGCATTTGCCTGAACCAAAAAACATGCGGTTGAATCTTGAAAAGATGAAGAATCTAAAATACTTAAAAGTTCGTAATGTAATTTGTGAAGACCTGGAATTTCTTCCTAATGGGTTAAGGTTACTTGATTGGAATAAATTTCCTTTATCTTCCTTGCCATCCACCTTTGAACCTAGAAACCTCGTTGAACTCAACATGCCATGGAGTCACATTGAATTGGATGAGCATTTTGAGGTATGATCATTCGAGTTTATAAATTCTTATTAGGCTTTTGTTAATGAATGCTCCTAGAAAACAAGTTAAGTTACAATTTTTTGTTGTTGCTAAAACCAAACCAAATGTCTATTACTACATTAAATAATATTTTTTTACATTTTTTCAATAAATAAAATAAATTGTGCACAAATATTAAAAAATGTACACATAATCATAATGAATTGATAGATAATAAATCAATGAACTATCTATTGACATTTTTTTTTAAATTTTAAAAAAGAATAGTGCTATGAATGTTACAAGTTTTACTAAATTGAGCATACAACATGATGTGTCATCAATTGTAAAGAAACAATTCAAATATGCATCCACCAATCGCATTTATTGTTATATAAGTTTGTAAATCTTATATATTAAAACTTATTGTATCTTTAATAATTTTCTTTTGAAAAAATGTTTAATATAATTCAAAATTAAACATTTATTATTTCTTAATTTATGCTCTTAGCCTTATCATTTTAAAGTTTTTTTTTTTACTAATAAATTTTTTTTTTTAAGTCCCTTCTTCTACAGAGGTGTCGGTTCGAAAAATTGAAATATATGGATTTCAGTTTTTGTAAAAATATTACAAAAATACCTGACTTATCGGTGATTGCCCCAAACATAAAGGAGATGGATTTTAATAAATGCATAAATTTAGTTGAGGTACATCAGTCCATTGGACTTCTTGAAAAGCTTGAAGCGTGGTGTCTCAACCAATGCCAAAATCTTAAAATTTTACCAAGAAACCTCCAGTTAAAATCTCTTGAATGTTGTTCGCATCTCTAATTTACAAAATCTTAGGCGGCTCTGGATATCTGATTGTGAAAATTTACCAAGAGCTATGTATACTCCGGTTTGCTTCCCCAAATTAAAATCTTTATTTATCATTTCCAGCAACATCACTACTCTCCCTGAAATTGCTAACATATTTCCGAAATTAAAGCATCTTGTTATTCACTGTTGTTGTAACTTACGAGAAATTCCAAGACTTCCACCATGTATACAACTTGTACAAACAGAAGGGTGCAGTTCGTTGAATTCACAATCAAGAAGAAGATTATTGAATCAGGTCTCTCTTAAACAGTTTCTGTTAACTTTTCCAAGTATAATATATTATATTATTCAATTTTTTGCTAAATTGAATTTTCTTGATTTTGTTAATTGCAAGCAGTTTGGAAAAATTATAGGTCTTCCACAAAGTTTAGTATGTGCAAGGAGGATACATCATCAGCATTTTGTATCTGAAGCTAACTTTGAATCAGAATCAGAATTTGATTTTGATGAAGCTGCATCTGAAACGGGCTCTTTATCTGGAACGGATTCTAATCATGAAACGGACAACAAATCTGTATCGGAATTTGAACTCGATGAAGCTATATCTGAAACGGACTCCACATCTGAACTTGATGATGAAGATGATAGAGATACATATAACCTTACACTTCCAGGAACTAAGATTCCAACGTGGTTTAACCACCAAAGTGTTGGAAGTTCCGTATCATTCAGGATCGGTCGGAAACTTCCATCAGTTGCTTTATGTGTTGCTTTCAATGTGGAACGGAAGGATATTCTGTCAGATCCATTGGAATCGTTTGATTGTTCTGCCTATCTTTCATTCTATGGTTTTGAAGAATTGCTTGAGTCTCACAAAATTTTTATGGATTCATCATTATCTTTTATGTGGTTTTGCTTTATCAGAGCAAGAGTATTGAAAAGAATAAATTTAGATGAATGTAATGATGTTAAGCTTCGATGTGAATTTTCAGATTGTAATCCTAAATTAGCAAAAGTTTCCATAGAAAGCTGCGGGGTGCATGTAGCATGCATATGTCCTCCCCTTCAGATTTCTGATGTAGATGAAAGATTGAGAATGTTTTGAAGCAGAGTTGAGGTCCTGCTCCACCCCCTCAAGCAAATGCGCATCAAATTCTCAAAAAACCAAGATGCCCATTGCCCTCTCTGTGAGATAGCAGAAGATTCCCTATTACATCTATTTCAAACCTGTCCCCTACGCCAAAGGAGTATGGTATTGTGGTGGTTTTCGAGTCGAAATGATCCAAGCTCACTCTGTTATGGAATTTGTTGAACGTATAATTGACCCCCCAAGTGAGTTACTTGTTGAAAGAATTCCCAAAGATAACTTCACACTGTATGCAGTAGTGGCAATGAAAATACTTTGGGTGGCACGAGAGGAAGCTTTGTTTTCAAACACTAAAGCCAGCATAAATCAGTTAGCCTGTCATCTAAACAAACAGTATGACTTTTACTTGAGATCACTTGGGATTCCAGGGGTAACTGAAGAGCAAACCAGGGGAAGTATTTGGATGAGTCCACTTCAGCAATGGGTAGCAACAGTTTTGACTATGTGGCAAGATGTTGTGCAATAATGTAGGCATAGCCTTGCAAAATGGGCCAAGATGAAACAAGAAGGGATACTGTCCCCTTGTAAATGAGATGCTGACTTCAATCCATGTCTGCTATGCTATGGAAGATTCTTGATTCAACTACTAAGAAACTTGCCAAGGTACTATTATTACATTTAAGATCCTTCTCCTCTAAATTAAGTGGTTCATTTATATGATTGGGCACAAATCCAATTTGAAAGGACATTAATGTAAAGAAAATTGGAATGAATGAATGAAATTTTGTCATTTTAGATTAGTGGATTTTGTTTTGTTGTACATTCATTTTTTAATTGGTTGAGTGTTATACCTTTATGAGGTAGTGAAGCCAAATGTTATGGGATTTGAAACTCCTTTACTGAACTCCTTCAGTTAAAATTGTTCCTTATAGTTGTGTTGTGCCATTGGTTTTATTTTGACTTATATATTCCTATTACTGTGCTTTGAATAGTCTGAAATTTGGGGAAAGCTAACACTTGGTTAAATAGGAGTGGAATATCAAGGTGAGAGTAGGTGTAATACATCCATTGAAGCTGTATGAATGGAAGAAGAAAAACTTGGAGATATTTGGCTTATAATTGAATTGTGAAGAATGACCTTTAGTTGTTTCCATAATTTGCCCAATATGCATTTGTGGTGCAATTTATTTAGTCTGGCTTTGTGACTTTGTAGGATAATGAATGATAAAAAATAAAAATAAAGATCTTGATTTTGGGTGCTTAATATTCTATAATCATTAATCCTTATAATAATTTTGTAATTTTATTTGTGAGCAGTGCCATGCGTAGATGGGCTTGAACCTCTATATACGATAAGCAACTTAGACAAGATGAGTAGTATGACTTATTTTGCAATTGATTCTGTAATTTATATTTTCTCTATTGTGATGATCTTTGATGTCATTGCTATACACATGTAATAGTGTCTAAGTTATTCATCATATGGGTAAATTTTAGGATTCCCTTATAGTATATACTTGTAATTTAATGCAATCCATTGTTTTTTTTTATGCTTTACAAGGCCTTCGGTCTTTTTTTTTTTTTTTTTTTTTGGTTATGAGAAAGGGTAGATTGGCCTCTTTTTTTTTTTTTTTTTTTTCTTTCAATACTGATTGGTTGCATTGAATACCTTTTGCAGATTCTCCTTATGATTCTGTTCAATTTATAGAATGGTCTCCTAGTTATTGCCTTCCTGCCTTTACTAAAAGCTAATCTTCTTGATATGATTACTATTTGGACTCAGCCTTTTCAAGTAAGTAAGATTGGTAGGTTCTTTTCTCCAAATACTTAAGTAGATGCCTTTTCTACTGACAAGTAATTAACATGGCTTAGCTAAATATATTTACATTGTCCAATTGCTTGACTTCATCTTGTTTAACCTCTTTTCCCTACTTATGTGTGTTTTGTATGCTTTTTGTATATATGTTGTTACAAATGCTCATCTAGTTTATGGCCTATTCATTCAGAGGCCAGCTAATCTGGTATGTCATGTTAGCTGCTGGCAGCTTGAGCATGGAAACAGGATATTGTAGTTGTTACAATGTGGCTATCAGGGGTGTCTCTGGTATGCAGGCAATTGATGTCATCTACTTATCTGATAAATAATTTTTGTATTTAGTTGTGTACATTATGATGTACCTGGGTGCTAGAATTTTAATGTTTTAGCTGTCATTATAAAGGCCCTTCAGCTTCTTAACATATGGATAGAAATAGGGTCCAGCAAATTTAATACCTGTCATATAAAGTTGAGATTTCTTAATTATGTTTGAATAAATGTATTAGCAACTTATAAAGAGTTATAAATTTATCTAAGAAAATATTTTTAGGCAATGACATGAACATTGAGTATCAACACGGACGTAATGTCTAACAAGGCAATTTTGAAAAATTAACAAGGCAATCTTGTAGATGTTTAACAGTGTAAACAAGCAAAATGCTAGTGATATAAGCCTATTCATATCTGTCCTAAAATATTACATTCATAACATGGGAAGTCTATGGTGTTAAAAATAAAGAGGCAAATTTATTTGTAATAATAGCTGCAAACCAAGGGAAAACATGGAAAAGCACACAGCAGTTGATATTCAAAATTGCAGTTCCTTTTTCAAGTTAATAGTAAAGTCTTTGGATATGAAGACCATTTTGCTCCTTTATAAATCCTTTTTTTAGCATATTATTGCCTCTCCAAAATTATTTATTTTCAAGAGCTTTCATCTAGTTCTTCATGACTCATTAGACTTCAATAAAATAAAACAAAGTCTGAATGCATTTCAGTAGATTTCTTCAGCCTCTTTTCCTAATTCGTTGTGTGAAGTCATATTCATGTGATAAATAATTACTTTATTGATTGTTCATTTTGTACAATTTGAATTTTTTTGCATCTTAGAGTTCCCTTATTATTATTTTTGCAATATCTCAAATGCTGGTTCTGGTGTGTTCTAAATTTTCCTTTATCATGTGATTCTCTTATTTTTTAAGCATTTTTGAAACTGTTTTATGACAAATCTGATTTAGACCCCTATGTTGTTGATGTTGTAGTATTGTTTCTCCAAAATCTGATTTAGGAGGTCTAGGCCTATGCTTATGGCCTAAGTGGAATCTCCATTGGTAGGAGCTTCAAAATTAGAATCTTCTAGTGTTGAGGTATCCCCACTTACTACGTCAAACATAATTTAAGATAGTATTATTACATTTAAGGTCCTTTTGCTCTAAATTAATTGGTTCATTCATATGATTAGGAACAAACCCAATTTGAAAAGGCATTAATTTAAAGAAAATCGGAATGAATGAATAAAAATTTTCATTTTAGATTAATCTATATATTCTAGATATATAATATTATTATTATTATTATTATTATTATAAAACCGAAGCCTCTGCTGGTACCACAATTTTCCACATCAGCACAGTACAATATTTAAAAAATTAAAAATTAAATTAAAAACACTATTTTCAAAACCTAATACTTATCTCTCTCTTCATGCTGCCCCTTGTTCATTTCTCTTCGGCTTAAACGCAGATCTCTTCCTTTTTTTTTTTTTTGAAACCTAATACTTATCTCTCTCTTCATGTTGCCCCTCATTCGTTTCTCTTTGGCTTAAACGCAGAGCATCCCTCTCAAGTCTTGAACTCTAAAGCTTGGTACGTTTTTGTGATCCTATTTGGTTTTGGAGAACATGTTGATTTCATATGATTTTGTTTGTCTCTTTTCATATTCAAGTCAAGCTATTTTATAGATTACGAAAATTACAAAAAAGATTGCTTACAGTTTTGGGTCTTACGGAATTACTAATTTTCTGCTCCAATTTTGTTTTAGGCCCTTTTGTTTTGTTATGGTTTTGTAGCAATTTAATTTTTATTTTTTGTTTGCTTTGTAATGAATATGTGTTGTTCATTTTGTTATGCATGTTTAATTTTTGGTTTTTTGGGTTCAATGTTATGGTTTTATGGTGAGATTTAAGTTTTGTTGTAATTGGTTTTGTTATGGTTTGATGTGTTGTTGAATCCATAAATCAGACTTTGGTTCTCTACCATTTGATTTGTTTTAATTTTTTGATATCTTAGGTTTTATTTTAAAGAAAAAACTTGGGTCTTCTTCGTTAAGAAAAGCACTTTGCGTTTGCGCAGACCAACAATCCCAAAGCAAAGCAAAGACTCAGAGACACAGTGAGAGAGAGAGAGAGAATCCAAAGCACTGTAAATAACCCAGAAAGCATCAATCAGCAAAAAAGTGGCAGATGATGCGGCGGTGGAGGTCTCTGTACCCGAATGCACCACCATTCCCTCCGGTGACGACTCGATTTGGGCTGACGTGTCGCCTCTTCCTGAATCCGCATGCTAAGGTTCTTTCCTTCTTGTCCTAACTCACTTTCTCTCTCTCGCTTTCCATCTCTGTTTGTTTCCTGAGAAAGTTGTGATTATATATGCTTTGTTATTTGTTATTTTTCTTTAAAAGAGTATGACTCAAGGGGATTATTCAGTTTGCATAATTAGAAAGATGAAGTTTTTGATTGGTTGCTGAGAAAATGGAGGATTAAGTGAGGGAATGATGAGGGAAATTGGAATTTATTTTTGGTTCAATTGGGAACTGATTGAATGAGCAAAGTTTGAGTTTTTGGTTTTGTTAGAAACTAAATGGTAAAAAATGTGTGGAAAGGTTATTAATTTGATGCTTCATTTGTTGCTGGAATTGTACTGGAAAATAAATAAATGTGAACAATATTAAGGCTTTTACTATTGTTCTTATTTTAAATTTTGTTCCATTTAAGCTTATCAGTTATCATGTTTAAACTTATGCTTATCCCTTCAAAGTATTTGCAATGTAAAAATTTCTTTCAATGTTACTCCACCTTTTTTTTTTTGGGAACATCTTATTCTTATCCCTCTTATTACCAAAATAAATGTAACAAAAATAACTTTAAATTTTTTATAACAATCTAATCTATCAAATTTAAAGAATACTGTATTAGATAAGTTTAACCCGAACACAAAGTTTGGATTAATACATAACTCTCTCTTTTCTTATCTAATAAAGAAATTTAGAGTCACTATTCTATGTAAAACCAATCACAGAGTTTAGATTAATATATAACTCTCGCTTTTCTTTTCTTATCTAATAAAGAAATTTAAATCAACTAATAAAGATTTTTTTTTTTGACTGAAATGATAGAACTAATAAAGAAATTTAAACTAAATACGTTCTACTAATAACTGCTAAACCAAAAAAAAAAAAAAATGTATATATTCAGTATAAAACTATTATTGTTATAAATTATTCTGTTTACATGTTAATAACTTTATAATACTTATTTTACAGGTCCTACTCTCATCTTTATTAGATAATAAAGATTGTGGCCAAATCTGTGTTTGAAGCTATGACTTATGAGCTATTGGAATGTTGGTAATAATGTTTTCATTGCCATAAAGCAACCAAGGTGTGGCCTTTATGTGTTATGTGGAATATCCTACATTTGTAATCAAAGAACATGTTTTTTTAAATAAAAAATATATATATTTGTAATAGTTATTTAACTGATTATCCCATGCATCGCATGGGTTAGCAACTAGTTGATTATGTTTGGATGTACATTCATTTTTTAACAATTGAGTGTTATACCTTTATGAGGTAGGAAAAGCAAATTTTATGGGTTTGAAACCCCTTTATTGAACTCCTTCAATTAATATTGTTCCTTATAGTTGTGCTGTGCCAATTGGTTTTATTTTGACTTATATATTCCTATTTTTCTGCTTTGAATAGTCTGAAAATTGGGGAAAGCTAACACTTGGTTAAATAGGAGGGGAATTTCAAGGTGAGAGCAAGTGTAATACTTCCGTTGAAGCCTTATGAATAGAAGAAGAACAACTTGGAGATATGAGGCTTAAAATTGAATTGCAAAGAATGACCTTTGGGTGTTTCCCTAGTTTGCCTAGTAAGGCATTTGTGGTGCAATTTATTTAGTCTGGCTTAGTAATTCTATAGGATAATGAATGATAAACACATAAAGATCTTGATTTTGGATGCTTAATATTCTATAATCATTACTCCTTATAATAATTTTGTAATTTTATTTGTGAGCATTGCAACGCATATATGGGCCTTGAACATCTATATTCGATAAGCAACTTAGACATGATGAGAAGCATGTCTTATTTTGCAATTGATTCAGTAATTTATCTTTTCTCTGTTGTGATGATCTTATTTTCCCTGCTTGTGTGTGTTTTGTATTCTTTTGTATATATGTTGTTACAAATTCTCATTTAGTTTATGGCCTATTCATTCAGGAGCCAGACAATCTGCTATGTCATGTTAGCTGCTGGCAGCTTGAGCATTAATGGAAACAAGATATTGCAGCCGTTACAATGTGGCTATCAGGGGCGTCTTCGGTATGCAGGCAAATGATGTCATCTACTTATCTAATAAATACTTATGTATCTAGTTGCATAAATCATGATTTACCTTGGTGCTAGAACTGTAATGTTTTAGCTGTCATTATAAGGGCCCTATAGGTTCTCAACATATGGATAGAAATATGGTCCAGCAAATTTAATACCTGCCATATAAAGTGAAGATTTCTTAATTATATTTGAATAAATGTATGAACACCTTATGAAAAGGTATAAAGTCATCTAAGTGAAGGTTTTTAAGGCAATGACATGAACATTTAGTATTGACACAGACATAATGGAAAAAATAAGACATCATGGTGTAAGGAATTTTCTTGCAGATGACTAATGGTGTAAACAAGCAAAATGCTAGTGATATAAGCCTATTCATATCTGTCCTAAAACATTACATCCATAATATGGGAAGTCAACAGTGTGACAAATATAGAGGAAAATTTGTTTGCAATAATAGCTGCCAAACCAAGGGAAAAAATGGAAAAGCACACAGCAGTCAATATTCAGAGTTGCAGTTACTTTTTCATGTTAATAATCAGCAAAGTCTTTGGATACGAATACCATTTTGCTCCTATATAAAGCCTTTCATTTTAGCATATTATTGTCTGTCCAAAATTATTTCTTTTCAAGAACTTTTGTTTAGTACTTCATAACTCATTAGACTTCTTCAATAAAAAAAATAAAAAAAAAAAGTATGAAGGCATTTCAATAGGCTTGGTCAGCCTCTTCCCCTAATGATTGTGTGAAGGCTTATTTTCTCATGTGTAACCACGTCATAACTTTTTGGCTTACATGCAGTTTCATAAGCCTTTTACGTCGTTAATTGATACTCTACTTGCTGTTTTAAGTCTTTTGCTTTATTGAATATTTTCTGCATCCTAGAGTTCCCTTATTTTTTTGGCAATATCTCAAACACTGGTTCTGGTGTGTTCTACCTTTTCCTTTATCCTATGATTCTTGTATTTCCAAGCATTTTTAAATTTTTTTTTTTTTTTTTATGACAAATCTAATTCAGACCCCTAAGTTGTTGTTTTTGTATTGCGCTTATGGCCTAAGTGGAAATTCCTTCGAAATCAAAGTCTTCTAGTGTCAAGATATCCTTATTTATTACATCAAACATGATTCCAGATCGTTGGCAGTAATGGTATCAGTAACTTGTGTAACATCATACCAACCCAATTGTCAGCTCTAACATGACATGTTTTTTTATATAGGTACAAAACTTGGAATAATTACAATGGCATCTCCAGCCTTATTGAATCATTAACTAGGAAACAATAATGGAGGTGAATTGTTCAAATAACAAAATACATGTTTTCTGTGCGGATAAATATACCCACATATGGCAACAATTCCAACAGATTAAAAGGAGACTGGGTGGAGATGTGTGATAAAGACCATTTCAACTGAAAATCCCCAACTCATCACTACTATATTCAATGCTTTTCCCGCTGCAAACTTTGACTTGTTGTCTTGTTTTCAATTCTTAGTCGGTAAGACTGGATTGCTGCTTGCACCTGTTCTGTTGTCTCTGAATTTGTTGTGACAATTGAAACTATTAGAAAAGGATTTGTTACTGTAATGATGGGTGGTATTAGAAATGAAACTATACATTATCTCCATTTTTACTTTCTAGGTGAAACCTTAATTTGTTACTGTCTCTGCCTCTACCCACTGTTTTGTATCCCATGAAACAAACTATGAAATTGAATAAATATGGACTCTTCTGTAGCTTTCTTTTCCTCATCAATGATTCATATTCCATGCCTTCCTCACCTTTGTCTATTATTTTGCTATGGTATAAAAAGGTAACAACTAAAGAGAAAAGCAGACTAAAGTGATTTATCTAACTATAATAAGAAATGGTAAAGAGTTTTGATTATATATTGCTAAACCCCAAACATAATAAATTGCATACTATTTTAATGCAAAAGTTAATCTTGCAATTCACATGCAATTTATCTTAGAAGATAAGATAATGTAAGAGTTGTGGGCTTGTAGCCATTTAATCCCCATGTGAGACTTCGTAGGTTGAACCTCGCAACCATTCATCATCCCTGCTATAGTGCATTTAACCAATTACTTCACAACAGGTCTTGAGGCCTTGATGGGTCCACTACGTATGCTCAGTTACAGCAGGAGCGATGAACTGCAAGAAGGGTTGTCTAATTATGAAATCGATACTATGTAAAAGGCCAAATTTCCAACAGGATAACTTGACTATTGATGAAGAAAGTGTTAAGTTACCTTGGGTTAAGTAGTTGAGCTTGCCCAACAATGGAGAGTGTAGTAAGGGGCTTGCGGTCAAACAAACTAGTTTTCTAACATATTGGGAGAGTGATAAGGTAATGACTATATAAGTTATAACCATTTCTCACCTAAATCTAAGGCTGGTTGTCTTATGATTCAAATGTGTATTTGGTCACCTGTGTAACAAATCTTATATCTTAGTTTTGTCAATTGTTTCAACGCCACTTTAATCTGACAATACTGCAGAAGATTTTTGCAATATTTGGTTAATTGGAACAAGAAGATTACTACCACATGTTTCAGGGGCAATTAAGGTCTGTTCATTATTTCTATTACATGTTACCTCTGCATACATGTGTTAATAAATACATTGTTTATATCATGACATACTAAACATTCCGTGTAGTGCAAACACTTGTTTGGAGATGTTAAATGAGGTTAATGTGTGTCATGTGGAGGCATTGGTGTTTGTCATGGTCCAGAATAGCAAGAAGTTATGCTGCCACTAAGTGTACTATTGTTTCATATAATTATAGTGTGAAAACACTGTTTACCATAGTGAGGACTTGCATACATGACCACAACTGCAATTTCATAAGTAGGGGTTGATTAATAATTCTTTTCCTGTAATTTTTGGTAATTAAATCCCAAATTATGTAATTGGTGTACATGGGTATTGTTATAATTTAAGGTGTAATTAAAAATTGTGAAATGCATTTCTGTATTTGTAAAGCTGTAATGCAAAAAATTGCACGCAAACAGCTCATGTACCCCATTGATTAGGCTACATATGTAACAGAACAAATGTCCAAATGTTGTCATGTAGATTTCTGACACAATTTATTTGCCTTGTGATGATTCATTTTCTGGAGAAGCATAACCATGTCAATTATATTATCAATCCTCTTGCTAGAGTTATATTTGTTATGCTATTTATTTGAGATTTTTTTTTTAAAAAAAAAAATTTTGAATTGAATGTTGCTAATAATTTGTGTAATCCACTACGTAGAGTTGCATCCTTAGGGAACAGGTAATATATAATGATCCTGTGTTGAAAATAGGATTGCCATGGAAATGTATCCTACCCTATCTATTAGTGTCATGGTAATTGAGTAACAAGTTAACTATTTAAATTTTAGTTCCAAATGCTTGGATTCTGAATAAATTGGATTTTCCAGTGAATTGTACTTGGCATGTTGTCAAAGGATTATTGATGTCTTCAAGGGGTTAATGCAAATGTTCTTATCAATGTGTCTCAATCTGCACTATATCCTACTTGTTGCTAATTGAAAGAACAAAGTGTTTAACTTTTGGATTCTATACCATTGTCGGTACATCAAGGCTAGGACAAAGTTGGTATGTATTACTACACAAGATGCACCTACACCTGTCGTATATGCACAAACTCATGCCATATATCCTCTATAGTAGTCATACAAATAAAGTACATGCAACAAGTAATTTATGGCTATAAGTCGTGATTTTTACATCCCTCCCATGTTTGTATGAGGAGGTTCAACACACTCAATGATACCATATGTTGACAAACTACAATTCATATAATTATTAAGAGTGCTCAACTTTCCATATTTCAAATATAGAAATAGAAGATCAAATTTCTATTTGAACTTGCCTCCAGAAACCTAGGAAACAAGAAAAGTTTGTCTTATAAAGAGGTTAGTGTACTCTCTATTTTGTAAAAGTAGCAAGTACATGAAAAGAAAAGGTAAAGAGTTGATACAAATGACTCCTACATATTTTGTAATTGGTTTTGTAAAATATAGAATGTGTCAATGTTTAATTTTGACAGTGTAGGTGTGTGTGTATACAAATACAAGTTTGGGCATGTACAGAACGTCATTGATATTGGTTTGCACGAAACATTTGCAACATGAAGATGTCAATAATTGGAGGTTCATATCCATGGATACACCTCCAAAATTCCAATACAAGATAAATTCATTTAAGGTGCATAATCCCACTTACTTTTACAGAAATATATGTGTGATCAATCCTAAAACGTATATGTATAACTTACTTGGGCCAAGTTTGATTGTGGTATCTTTATGATAATAGTTATTTGTGTGTAAATTTTAATCTAAATATCCCATTTTGTGTGTAAGTTTCATTAGGTTTTAATTGTATTTGAATTTAATCTTAGTATACCATAGGTGCTCACAGCTTTTACATGTCTTGATCTCTTCATGTTATTGGAACTTGTCACTATGGTTGATATTAACACTTTCCTTTGTTAGAAAATATTTGTGATCTAAACTCCTTTTCTAGAAAAAAAAAAAATTGTATCTGTATTTTTTATGATTGGAATTTAGTTTTAAAAACATGAAGTTATCTATAAAATTTATGATCTCTCTTTTGTTGAATGCTTTGATGATATATGAGTTTTATTCTTTAGGTGGAGAACTATAATTCAAATCTCAATTAATTGTTTGGTGTTTTTATCATGATGTGAAATTTGACACGTTCATCTATGGAGTTGCAAATTTGAGATATGGGTTTTTAGGCTATTGGATTAGTTAAAGGAATATTGGGAATAATTTGAGAAAGACCCAAATTGAATATGTGACTACTAAGTTTTTAGTAGAATGGGAAAATTTTGGAGTTTAAAATGAGACAAAGATGGCAAATTTTGAAAATGAGATATAGATTGGAGACAGCTAGAATAAGTTATTTGAATAAGTCATTTTATTATCAACCTAGGTGGTGATTTCGTGGGTTATTAGAAGCTTGGTTGCATTGAGAAACTTACTTTTAAGATATAAGAAAGTATTTTTGGGATATGACCATAGGTTATTTTTTTCTGTCTCTCATCATGAGTCAATGATATTGCTTGTATGACTTTTTCTCTTTCTTGGTCATTTAAATTATGTTAAGCTATATGGTTTACTTCTTTGACCTTTTTATCATCCTCTGGCATGTTCCCTTTAACCTCTAGCCTGATTTTAACTGCATTACGTATAAGGTTCAAATTTTGTTCTTTACTTAAATGATATAACTCATATAAGTATACAGAGTCTGATTTGGCCTAAGTGGCAAGATGTTTTACAGAGAGTTTAGTAACCACGGAGACCATGATTCAACCGTCAAATATGAGCAGTTGGGTTAAGTGTGTTAATTCTGATCCACCTTCAACCATATTGCAATTGGAGGTGCCATGTTGGGAACTTGAGGTAACCCTTCTTTCTAAACTTTCCTTCAAGTGGAAAGTTGGTGGTCTTTATCCACAAGATAGTGAGAGCTTCTTTAATGATGATCATGTGATGTAGCTTATAGCTTGGTTACTAGAAGAAGAATAAATTTGAAGTTGACTTGGAATAAATGCCCACATCACGATCATCATGTAGTTCTGCTGTGATCAGCTTGTTGTGAGCAGTCCTCTAATCAAGGGCAGGATTAGGTGCAATGCAATGGTATGTCCTCATGATCATGTAATACTTTTAATTTTTAATTTATATCTATATATATATCTAAAAGCTGAAGTGTAGTATTTATTATTGCTACGCTCTTGTTAAGCCACATCAGCGTCCACGTTATTATCTTTTTTTTTTCTTTTTTGGTATAATTATTTTTAACATTTATTATTTTTAATATTTACACTTTTCCAACCTTTCTCCCTTCCTTCCCTTTTCATCTCCCCATCACTTCTCCAACTTTTCTCCCCACTTTATCTTTTCATCTTCCCACTACTCTCTACATTAATATCATTCTTCCTCTTTTCCTTTATCTTCCTTTATTTTTGTTTCTTCTTATTCACACTCTCTTACTATAAATTTGTCACTATTTCTATCATTTTATGCATAGTTTTCGCTCATAAAAAATGGTTGTTCTCTCTCTCTCTCTCTCTCTCTCTCAATTTTTTGGAGGATTTTTTTTTTCTTGCATCTCCACTTTAGGTTGATAATTTTTTATATTCTTTAAAATTCTACTTTGGGTTAATGTAATTTAGTTTAGTTATTTATTTATTATTTATTTTTGGTTGTCTTTGATTGTTAAATGTTACCATATTGCGTTATAAAGAATTAAATAAAACATATAAAAATATAATATTATTCTATTACATAGCATGATTTGGATAATTTGGTATTTATTGTAATTTGGTATTTATTCTATTACATAGCATGATTTTTTATAGTGCTCAATTTAGATGTTAAACTATGAAATTTGACTAATTTTTGTTTATTTTTAAAATCTTTGTGGTGAACGAAATTCTCTTAACAGTTGTATTAGAAGTACTCTATAATCAAAGGTTAGTCAGACAAAAATAATTGGATGGGTGACAGATTTTAACTTTTACAATTTTTATTGTTATTATTATAACAATGCATATATAGAAATTTAATTCTTAGATTTTGCTAATAATTGTTTATTTGATAATATGTTGGGGGTGGATCAAATCACAATAATTGCAAAGAAAATAACCTTAAAATAGATTGTCAACAATAAATTGTTTTCCTAATTGATCCAAATAATCATTGTTAAGTTTTTATTTTTTTAGCTACGTTTTACAATGTTTTAGATTGTAGGCAAAAAAAAAAAAGGTTTAAGAAAGTTTGTTTAAAACTAAAAGAATAATTTCCAAATTTTATGTTCTTTTTAATTATTCACAAAATCTTATAAATAACTTTTTATTAAAAAATGAATATTTTTGTTAACTTGCCTTTTGAATTTTCTGAGAAAAATTATTGTATTGTTTTCATTTTGGTACTACAAAATTTATATTTATGATTCATAATTGTTCCTATATTACATTTATAATTGTTCTTATAATAAACAAAAATATGATTACAAAATACATTACTCTTTATTAAATTAGTCTAAATTGTAAAAAAAATTAATAAAACTACCATAAAATAATTATCATGCTTAACACGCGAGTTCACAACTAGTTTTAAATAATAATTGCCACCAAAAAATCTAGGATTTATCTATGCTTATTTTTAATGATTAAATGTGATTATTGAAGAAAAAAGATTGGTGGGGACATGATTGGGTTTAGAAGTTTCCATATTATTTATAGTGGACACGTAGTTGGATTTATATCAGATGATCAACTTCTTCTTTTGAAATTATTTATGGTTTAAATATACTGGGCAGGGGCAGCCTAGCCTTGGCAGACAACTTTTGCTATGTCAAGATTGGTCGGTTCCTGTCATGGTTGAAGGATGTGGCAAATGAAAATCTAATGGGTTAGAGGTTATGCGAGGGCCATTGGAGCAACGTTGCTGCAGAACTTTGGGCCTTAGAGGGATGGGATTCACTTATGTATTTCCCTCAAATTGCCGGCAGTGGAAATTGAGCTAGATGCAAAGCTGGTTGTTGATCTCTTGAAAAAGGAAGTTGGGAACCCAAATGGTAATGATGCTTTTGTGGCTAACTGTAGAGAAGGATTGAAGGAGATTTGTCTAGTTAGAGTTCAACAATGCTACCGAGAAGCCAACAAATATGCTGATGCACTAGCTAAAATGGGAGCCCTTCTATCTCAGGATTTTGTTGTTTTTGTAGAGCCCCCATCAGATGTATGACCGTCATGTTTACTCCTTTTGGAGGTTGCTTAGTTGTTAATGATAATTTCCTTTCCACCAAAAAAAAGAAAAAGAAAAAAGAAAATCTAAGTGGCATGACACTTGTTTTATTTGTAAATCTAGAGATTGGTGCAAGGTACATGCTGGTTGTTAGCATTGGCTTATTACTACTGTTATTAGGCTTTCCATTAAGGAGGCCTTTTTAAATGTGGTACAGAGAGGGTACTGGTGATTTTGGTCTTCACAAATGGCACAGCTGTATTGACATTTATTGGTTGAACTCTACTATTATATTGTTCATCAGAAGCATCAGCAGCAAGTTGAAATTTTTTTGCATCAAACAGGAGGATAGGAGGTTGTCTCTCGAGCAGCAGACACACAAAGATGAAAGCTTGACTACTTTGTTTTTGTTTTGGTTTGGTTTTATTTATTTTTCCTGGTTTTGGCTGGATTGATGTATAGATACAAACTTGGGGTTTTATGATGTAATTAACAAGAACACTATTTTACTTCTTTGATAGTACATTAGTACTAATAGAACAGTAGATTTACTATTTCCGAGTTTGTTTGGCTCTAAAGATATTTATAATCTGTATAAGAGTAGTTGCTTATTCTGAGTAGTTGTCTAATCAAGCAGAGCCTTTATGTATCGCATGATTCTTTTAATAATACCTACCCAAAAAAAAAAAAAAAAAATCCAAGCTTAACCTTGTTATATATGTTGCAGTTCTTATAATACGTGATGATTGAAGGCAAATGAATTTGAAGTAATGACTCAATTCATGAGAACATAATACCATTTGATTGACGAGAACCCTCAAGTGTTTTGTAATGAACTGATAACAGAAGACTTTTCAATGATGGCCTAGAAGTTGTCAATAACGAGTCAAACATGGCTGAAGAGAAGTGCACCACTGTGTTTGGTT
This sequence comes from Quercus robur, assembly GCF_932294415.1. Taxonomy (NCBI): domain Eukaryota; kingdom Viridiplantae; phylum Streptophyta; class Magnoliopsida; order Fagales; family Fagaceae; genus Quercus; species Quercus robur. The sequence continues at coordinate 30,743,158 of NC_065536.1, read as the reverse complement.
TAAAGAATGAAAAATTTGGAACTCATCTGTAAGTTCACTATTTGATTCTTCCTATGGTCCAATTTCCAAAATTGCATCCTCTTCCACACTGCTCCCATTCTTCAAACGAGGCATTACCAAAAAATTTTTAAGCTCTTTGTTGATAACCAACAAAATAAGATGCAAGTCTTTTTTATTTCTCAAGTGGCATATGATTTTTTAAATTGACAAAGATCAATATATAATGGGTCATACTTGTAGGTTGTGTAGCTTAGGATTATTGGATGATTCGAGCCTAACTTGTATCATGGTTTTCATTATCTCTCTCTTTTTATCTTTCCCCATGCGTATTTTTTGAGTTGTCATTTACTTCTTGGCAAAATATGTATATCAATTTATTAGCAGTTAATACCAGTTTCGAAAATTCATCACATGCTAAGGCCGAGAGTCCAGAACATTGTTTCACTTGCCCGACCTCTCTCTCCTCTAGAAGTTACTCAAATTTAACGGAAAAAAAGTCAAATCATCCAATTATCCACAATAACAAAATCTCAGTAGCCACGTCATCGATCCGCACTAATCCCTCTAAATAAAGCAACTGCCGTCGATGACACAGAAAATCAACGGCCACGATCCTTCTCTTCCGCGCCACATACACTTCTTATCAGAAATAAAAATCAAAACCCCAGTAACGAATCACAGCCGTCCATAGCCCGTACGAAATCAACGTCCACGATCGTCCTCCTCTCGCTCCCAAAATTTCAATTTCAATCCCCTGGTATAAATCCACTCCTGCTCCCTCCAAATCCGGTCGCAAATTCAAATAAAGAAGAGTGGGGCTGTAAAAAGCACAGAAGAAAAGACTAAACAAAGACGAAGGAGAGAGAAAAAAAGAAAAAAAAGAAAAAAAAAAAAAAGTGTACCAGCAATTTGCTTGACTTTGCCGTTCCCATTTCCACTTTCCTTTGTCTAATTTCATCACATATTTATTTCTCCCTTCTCTTATCACTATGGCTTTTCTGAGAGGCTCTTCTTCCTCCTTTACCCAACACTGCAAATATGATGTGTTCTTGTGTTTCAGAGGAGATGATACTCGTAGTGGTTTTATTAGCAATTTGGATGGATTTTTGTGTGATAAAGGGTCAGTTTATGCTACCAATTTTTTATGAAATAGATTCATTAGTAGTGCTTAACCAAAAGAGAAAGTTTGGTAAAGCATGAACAAGGTGCAAATATGGAGGGTAGCTCTAGAAGAAGTTGGCATTAAATGTGGTTTGGCTTACAAAGAATAGTACGTTTTTTTTTTTTTTTTTGATAAGCAAAGAGTACGTATTTAATGACTACTTTGTTATCTCCAATTAGTTTTACAGTTAAGCCGCAACTCCCAAGAGCTTTATTTATTTATTTTTTTTTGAAATTATCAAACTTTTGTACTTTGATCATATCTGTTATGAGGGAGCTAGTTAGGCTATAAGGGGTCAACGTTAGAAAGATAAGAATATAGGATCAATAATCTAATCAATTACTTAGAAGTTCCTCCCACATAATCTTTATAAAATTTTGCCCCAATTTCTTAATAGATTCATTTAAGCTAGTATTTTAGAAGTGGATATTCAATAGGTCTATTTCCTTACCTAAGTAGATTTTCCATATGTCTTTGTGCTAAAAGCCCAAAATTGATTTCCTAGTTGGATAAAAAAAAAGGGCTTCAAAGTGATAGTTCTTAGATCTATGACTATGAGTTACATACCATTTACCTTTATTAACAATATATATCAGTTGTAGTACACAAGCTAAACAATTTGAATTTAGTTCATGTTCATATTTTATTTTCTAACATGTTTTTAATGATCAGCTACCCTTAATATCAATTTATCCAAGAAATTTTTGAAGAGATATTTCCATTTGTTGGTAAGACAACAATCGCCAAAACTAATTTGACTTAATTACATATTGTTTTGAATGAAATAGTTTTCTAGTAGACGTTAGAGAAAAATCAAGAACAAGTTGAAAAAAATGCTACCTAACACACTCGGTATATATTTAGATCCCACATACCCAATTTTATGGCTTATTCACTTATAGCCTAAACTAACAATTAATGTCCAATCAGGGCCGGCTCAAGGCCTAAGGCCCCACCAAAAAACAAAAATTTTCTTAGGAAAAAAGACCTCACTTTCCATAGTTAAAGGTCCAAATTTTTATAAAATTATATATATTTTCTAAAGGTTGTACATTTTTTTTATTAGTGATGTTAAGGATACTACAAATTTTACTATTGGCTTACAAATTATCATGTTATTAATCACAAAAAAGTGATATAAACATTCATTAGTTAAATTGATGAAGTTCATCAATGAGAGACAATATTACATTATATTTTGAACATTTTATAGTACTTTTAATTAGCACATTTTTCTTTTCATTTCTATTAAGACTCTCAAATTATGAGACCAATAGAACCTTAACTCAATTGAAACCCTAAAATATTTCAAAAAGATGTTGCAAATGTGTTAAATCATCAATTATAGATTAATCTCCCCTGAGAGTTTGACACTTCGATTTTTGTAAACTAATATCCTACAAAGCCACACACCAAATAATATCTATCTCTCTCTCTTAAAATCAAAATATAAAATTAAAAATTAGATTACAACTTTATTTAACTATACATCGTCTTATATCCAAAATAAAGTATCTTTTTTAATCGCAATATATTTTTATTTCTTTTTATTAATATTTATAATTCAACTATGATATTCAATTCTCTATATGAAATTAACATTACTTTAGTTGGTATTATTTATGTATTTAATGTATCAAATTAACCTTAATTTGATTAGTATTAAATAATTTTGTTTAATTAATATTTACATATTAAAGGCTCCACATAAATTTTTCGCCTTAGGCCCCAAATTATGTTGGGCCGCTCTTGTGTCCAATATAAGTAATTAGCCAATTTCACATTGCATGCATATTCAAGTAGCAACTAAAACAAGTAAAGCAATATGAAAAACGGAATAAAGAGAAGCAAACCACATGGAAACACCAAATGTGTGAAGTGAAAAACCAAAGCCCTCATCGTAAAAACCTCTCCACGACACCATTGTCGGACCTCCACTAGTGAATAGTTGCAGTACAAGTTTGCATTAGACCCTCCAAGCCTAAGCAGCTAAGCTACCATAATACTCAAGCCCTTCAAGCTCCAACTCATTGCATTAGTAAATGATATTTTCCCTATATATTAAGCACTTAAACATTGGGTTTCATTTGCATCAAACACAATTAATTTTTTACGTCTCTTAATCAGTGTTAGTATCAAACTCCCCTTTTCAATCTATTTTTCTATTTACTTTGACACAGTTTATTAAATCAGCCTATACCTTCAATATAGGTAAGATGAAAGGTGATTATAGCTTACTTCATGAGCTCAATGGTAACAAAGAGAATTGGAAGATTAAGGCTTGAGTCACACGACTATGGGATGTCTACAATCTCAAGAACAAAGATTTTATGAGATTGGATATGGTCTTGCTAGATGAACAGGTTAGATGCACATACAACCATACATCAACTGTAAACTAGACAACTTTTTTTTTTTTTCTACAATCTCAAGAACAAAGATTATGTGGTCTTGCTCAATGAACAGGTCAAATGCTCATACAACCATACGTCAATTATAAACTAGACAACTTTAAATAAATAAAAAAAATGTCAATGATATTGTTTTTTTTTTTTAAATAGTAATAATGATTGATTGTTTAATTCATGATTGTATAAGGGCAATCACATACATGCAAGGATCAAGGATGCATTTGTTCATCAATTTAGGGAATCATTACAAGCAGGCAACATCTATTACATAAAGAATTTTGGTGTTATTCCTTACCAGAATGATTACAAAATAGTCACCAATGAACATATGATCAAGTTCTATGCAACAACAATAGTTAAACCAGCAGGATCAGACCATCCTTCAATCCCAAAATATAAATTTGAATTTGTTCCATTTGAACATTTGAGTGGTCGGTGTGACAAAAATGTCCACTTAACAGGTATTGATGCTTATAAATTTTGTTATATTAACTCTATATTCATATAATTGAAAGGCTTGATTAAAGGAAAAAAATCAAGTTGTATGTCCTTGATATATTTGATCATGTAAATTATGTAGATGCTATTGGAAGAGTGTCAACCATTTCCCGTGTATGAGAATGACAAAAATGGAAAGCCATCGAAGAGAAGGATCATTAAGATTGAAGACAAAAGGTTCGTTTGACTCAAATGATTTTTTAATACTAATAATAGGAAATTTATCAAATAATGAAAAAAGGCTTAAAATAACCAAAAATGCAGGAAACGTAAAATTCAGATTACATTGTGGGGAGACCTTGCAGAAAGTATCACAGAAGATGTATGCATGGATAGATCAAAATCAACTATTTTGATAATTACTTCAACAACTGTGAAAGCATTCATGAGTAAGAATATATTAGTTCGTTATGCTATTTTTTATGGTTCGGTTAATTGCTATGCTGACTATTAACTTTTCTTTTATGTAATAAGACCAACTTTCATTGTCTTCCACCTATGCAACAAAGGTTTACAACAACTTGGATTATCAGCAGGATTGCATCCACTTGGGATTCCGAAGAAGTGGAAAAAATAAGAGGACAATACGCGAAATTATAAAATTTCTTGAGCAATCAAAATCTCAGGTAAGTTAAAACTCTAAATAAGTATTTGATTAATAACAAAGTTACATGTATTATATACTAATAAAAAAAATTACTATAGGCCCGCCGATTTTCTATTGTATGGCTGTTGTGAAAAAAGTAAATGCTGAAAATGGATGGCATTATATTTCATGCACTGATTGTCATAAAAAGGCTAAAAGAATTGGATCTACATTTTGGTGTGAAGGTTGCAAGAAAGGATTTTCTTCTCCATCATTAAGGTTAGTTCTAATTTATGAAAAAGATTAAATATATTACATATAAAATATATACTGTGGAAACTTACACATTTGCCAAAAACTTCAGGTACAGATTAGAATTACATGTCAAGGATGAAAGTGGCAGCACAATATTTGTGGTATTTGACAAGGAAGCAGAGAAAATTGTTCGTATTCCTGCTACACAAGTCTATACTACGGAAATAAACGTATAATATTTATAGCTTTGTAAAACTTCTTGAAGTTATGAACTTATCATGATTTTTAAGATTTCCATACATCTTTCAAATATTTGGTATTACAAATGAATCTTTTGTGTGTGTATATATAAACCCCTATGACAGGATGAGGATGATGATGAGGATGTTGTTCCAAAGCCAATAAAGAATTTACTTGGAAAAACATACATGTTCCAGATAAAAATCAATCCAAACAACATTTTGACTACAAAACAAAATTTCACAGCCATTCATGTGTTTGAAGATCATGAGTATAAGCAGTTGCAACATGAACAGGTATACTATGTCAATAACAACTATTAATTATTGGATTTGTTTACAAGGTTATCCATTTAAATGATCATAACTACGGGTCTGTTTGGATAGAACTTATTTTGCTGAAACTGAAAACTGAAAACTGAAAACAGAAAACACTGTAGCAAAATAATTTTTAAATGTGTAAATAGTACCGTGGGACCCATTTTTAATGAAAAAGTTGATAAAAAATGGAGTTTGTGGGACCCGTGAACAGTATATAAGTCACTGTTCATAGCTGAAAAGTCAACAATATGCGGCTGGAAAAAAAAAAAAAAAAAGAAGGAAAACGCGGACGCAGACGTGAGATTTGCTATCCAAACATACACTACATATATTCATGTAGGAGGAGAAAAATCAGATTCTTCCCCTGAAACGAGCCATTGATGTGGATGTTGAGATTGAAAGAGAAGTTCCTAAAGCTAAAAGAAATGGAAAGTTAAGTATAATTGAAAATTTTTTTGAACACATTTTTCGAAAAAAAAAAAAAAAAAAAACCTAATATGATGCGAATTTGAATTTACCTAACCATCCATATCTTTTAGAGCTATGGTGGTAGTTGATATTGTGGGAGCAACTTTCCATACTAATAAGAAATGGAGGACAGAACCACATACAGGCAGAGTGGGGCTGTGCCCCCCGCCCTAGGGGTGTGCAGAAAACCCACCGACCCACCAAACCTGACCCGACCCAACCCGACCCACCGGGTTGGGTCGGTTTTTAAGGCTTAGGGGGTTGGGTTGGGTTACAAAAAATTTTTTATGGCGGGTCGGGTTGGGTTTGGGTCATAAAATTACAAACCCGCCAAACCCGACCCGACCCACCCATATTTAATATATATTTAAAATATATTTTATATTTAATAATTTTTTTAAATCAATTGTAGGGCACTTTTATATATATATATATATATAAAATATATATTATATATTTAATAATTTTAAAAAAAAAACCAACTGTAGAGCAGCATTTCCTTAGTTTCTCCTACTAATACTAATTTAATATATATATTTTATATATATTATATAATTAATAAATTTTTTTAAATAACCAGTTCTTCCTATCCTATATAAAAGCCAATTAGTTCACACAAATCCTAATAAATTACTATTGTTGTTTAGTCATTAGTGTTATTTGCCTTTAAGGAGTTACATTGATACTAATCTTTAGGTTTTTTTAATATATTAATATATTTTTTTTTCTACTCAATTTAATAATAATAATAAAAAAATTTGTCAAACCCATGGGTTCAACCCGACCCAACCCGACCCATGTGGGTTGGGTTGGGTTGGGTTGGACTTATGTGATGGGTTGGGTTGGGTTGAATTTTTTTTGACCCACCATGGTGGATTGGGTCAAAAAATCCCCTCAACCCGACCCAACCCGACCCATGCACACCCCTACCCCCCCCAAATTTTTTTAAAATATTAAATAGTAGGTATATATTTAAGATTTTAGAAAATAAGCCCAAGAAAAATTATATTTGCCCCCCTTGACTTCGAATCCTAGTTCCGTCCCTTATGACAATCTTGTTAGATTTTGGCAGCCCCAAAGTAGACATGACAATGAAGGTTAATAAGTGCACAGAGAAAGAGGGGAGGCTAAAATGTAGAATGATAGTTTAGTTGAAAAAAAAATAATAAGAGTGCAATGACAGAATCAATGTCTTCTCTTTTGGGAGGAAGGTATAGGAAATCATGAGTAACGCTAAGAGCAATTGGAGAACTTTGTAGATATTGTAGATTGTAGAACCTATAACAATTTCTTGTATATATTGTCTTAAAAAAATTTGATAAGAAGTTGCATGGCAACTTCCTTTTTTTGTTTTTTCCTTTTGCAAAGTTACCATAAGTGATAGTGAAGATTTGTACCCAAGATTTTCTGGCAGAGAAAACGGAATAATTCCATTGAATTATAAAGCTCAGTGCAACTTCTTAACAATTAGTATAAAGCTTCTATTTTATTTTGACAAATTAATTGGAACTTTCATAGAATTTACAAGATTACGCGGTGTAACTCTTTATTATTCATTAATAAAAAAGTAATAACTTACTTAATATTATTGCCTTTTATGTCTTGGTAATACACATAAATATATTCTAAATTGGAACTTTTGTTTTGGAATACCAGCAATCCAGCATCGTTCTTTTCTAAGTTTTGTGTGAAACCTTTAACACGTATGGGGAAGTTATAACACACCACCTTTTATTTTATTTTTTATGTTGATTCGCCCTTATACTTATGCTATAGTTACAGTTATACTACTCCTTTTGTTTTTAGAAATAAACACACACACATAAAAGGGACAAGGAAATTGGTTTTAATACAAGCACACCACAAACTTCCCTTACATGATGCTTATTTTCCCAAAATATAGATCAAATTTTAATGGACGATTAGTAACTCATTTGATTATGAATTGTTGAATTTTATCCTTTTTGAGTTTCACTCAATTCATATAATTCTTTTTTTTTTCAATCCAAATAATAATAATAATAATAATAGATTTATTTTTGAGAATTCTTTTCTCATTTTTTTTAGAAATATAATGACTTTGATGACCCATTTTTTTTGGTTTCTTTTGCTACATTTAGAATACTACCTAGTTCTTCAAATTCGAACATGTCTTGATATAAATTAATTTTGAAATTGAATTAAATTTTTCTAATGAGATCCAATTCCTAATTTATTGGCATTAAACTATTAGCTCTTGTCAATTTAAATAAACAAAATTTAACACCATTTGTAATTCTAAAAACCACACACCCATACACATATAAACATGGAAATATATGAAATTTAAAAAGATTATGTGGTCAAAACAGGGGATATGTTCTCTTCTTCCTTTGGTCATTTAGTTAAGGATACTTTAGTGTAACTCACTTAGGAGTTTTTCTTTCTCTCACATTGTTAAGCAAGACAATGCCGTGGCACATGCCTTAACTTAGAGAGCTTTTTTTTTTTTTTTTTTTTTTTTTTTAATTTTATTGAATGGAGGATGTTCCGTTTGAAATAGACTCTCTTGTTCTTGCAGATTATTCAGGTTCTTAATAAATTTTTTGCAGGCTTGGTGTTGATTCTCACAAAAAAAAAAAAAAAAAATCCTAATGGAGTTAGTGTGCTAATTTTTACAGATTTATGGCGTGGTCTCACTTTGAGAAATTTCAATTTTCTTTTTATTAATTTATTAATGTTTTTTTTCTTATTTATTGTTAATTTAATGTTAAAAATGTCTTAGAGTACCTTGGAGAGAGTATAGAAAAATGAACACTCAATTAGGGATGGCAATTTTGCCCCGCCTTGTTTAAGCTGCCCCTCTTCGCTTCGCCCCGCATGGGTTTTCCTCACCCTACAAAGGTGGTGGGGTGGGAATGGGGCAAGATTTTAGACTCCCACCATGGGACAGGGCAAGGATGGGATGTGTTTAGACTTTTTAGACCCACCCCGCCCGCCCCACGTTGCTAAGGGTTATAATTGTAAATTTTTCATAACCTAAAACCCTACTATTTATACAAACGTATCAATATTAACTTATTTTATTCTACCTAATGTGGTTCTCTTTCTTTATTTTGTTATATGTTATACCATGAGTTTTTTTTTTTTTTTTTTTTGGTGGTGATTGTCTTGTTAAACGCTTGGATATATTATTCAATTTTTTCTAAAAATTGATTTGATTTGATGGGATAAATTTAGTTAAAATTTTAAGTATATTTTTATTAATGAAATAGGTTTCATTAAAAAAATTGTACTAGTTGTAGGGCAAATTAACAAAAAGTAGAGTTTTACTGGGTAAGGCAGGGCTTCGCGGGGCCCCAAGGGGTGGGGATGGGGTGAAAAAATTTTCCCCATCATACGGGGCAGGGTGGTGATAGGGCAAGATTAAAACATGCAGGGCGGGGACGAAGACCCCATCCTTTGGCCTCGTCCCACCCCATTGCCATCCCTACACCCAATAATCCTATTCCAATGATATAATATATATATATATATATATATATATATAGATTATGTATTATATATCTATATTTTAAGTAAGAGATGATATAAATATATTATAATAAGGTGCTACCCCATTAATTGGATAAAGTATCATTAATTTTTATATAGGATCCGGAATTATTGTTGAAAATATAAACTTGATGCTTCTTTCACATACAAGATACATATTGGATTATTTTCAATTTACTAGTTTTTTTTTTTTTTTTTTTTTTTTTTTTTTTTTTTTTTTTTTTTTTTGAGAATGTTCAATTTACTAGTTTGATTCCATAATTTGTTTTTTGCGGATATATGAGATATAAATCTGATCTTATTATATTTATTTATATAAATGGAAACTAAAAAACTACCCCCTCATCGTCAATTTATTAGATTAATTTCATTATTATTTTTTCTTCACATGAATAAGATGTAAAACTAATCTTATTATATTTATGGAAGAAAAATAATATTATAATATTTATTTTATATATAAATGTAAACTAATCCCTCATTTTCTTTTTTTTCTTTTATGTCCCCTTCTTTTCAATTAAATAGATTACTTCCATTTTTTTTTTTATATGAGTGAGTAGTAAATTTAATCTTATTATATTTATTTTATATAATTCAATAATTATAATAGGAAGGAGAAATTTGAATCTTAAATGTTATGAATACACCAAAAAATGTCAACCAGTTTAATATTATATATATATATATATATATATATATATATTTATATATATATATATATATATATATATTTTTTTTTTTTAATTTTTTCATGTAGGGTAAACACAACATGTTATTAAAGTAAATTATTAAGGTAATTTACTTCACATGGACCTCTATTATATTGCTAATTTTTTTTAATAAATTTTAAAAAAATTTCCTACATGAGACTCTATTATTAAAACTTTCATAAAATTTAATAGAAAGTTTCATTATTTTATTTTTAAAATATTTTTTTCGCTTTTTACTTTTGAAAATAATAACTTATTATTCTCTCCTCATATGACTAGTAAAGTGTTTGAGATCCAACTTCGATGAATATTTGAAGAAGTTGAGAAGACTTTATGAGGAAGAAAAGCAGAATGATGTTTAGCATGTACGCAACACAGCTCACCAAACTACATAAGTCAAGATATCCCACGAGTGTCACTCCATTGGTCACCTTCTGTAAGTCTGTAAGAAAGATTTTTTCTGTTTTGCAAGACTGCTGCAACTGTGTGGCTGTGTATTGGGATGAAAATTAGAATTTTTTTTTCTTTTTTATTTGTTGAGATAATTGTTAAAATACCTTCATTTTAAAGATGCTAATTTGCTAAATGTGTAATTATTGTAATTTATTGACATGTATTTGTAGATTGTATTTAATTTAAATAAAAATTGTATTTATTTTTAGACTTTATATAGGTATATTATCAGGGATGGGGGGCCAAAATGGCAAGATTATTAAAGAATTTTCAAATTATTTAAGATATTTTTTTAAAAAAATTATAAAATTTTTCAAAAATTTTGGGGGGCCAAGGCCCCCTTGGGTCCTCAAGTGGCTCCGCCACTGATTGGTGATACAAATACAATCCCCAAAATCCACAGTGAGAGTTATTATCTTCCTTTTCATTTCAGTTCTTTACCAGTCATGGTACCCAAATAATCCATTTTCAATATGTACTCCTAAGCCTTTCAAGTATGATAACTTGCATAATGTCCCATGGATTTTCAAAATATATATAGTTATATTAGATTCTTTAGTGGAGTTATAGTCATCAGTTACAACCAAATTTGTTGCTAAATTATGTCAATTTTTAAGATGTGTATTTGAAATTGGTTTTTCTAAAAGAGTTTGAGTGATGTATTTGAAAAGAATACTAACTACAATTTAATTAAAATTTGTTTTTTTAAATAAAATTTGACTCAAAAAAATTAGGTCATTTTTTCCTGTTGGAAAAGCAAAACATGTAAAGCTAGGATTTCTCCAAATTGATTTGAAGGCTAGAAATTAATGGAGGGGTTTCTAATTATAACAATTTTAATTGACAACTAAGTTGAAATTCCATAATTAACCTAATTTAGAAAAGTGTGTGGAAGTTGATATATATATATATATATATATATAAAACAAGTCTCCCCATATTCTCAATAATTCATTTGTCAATTTAAAGATGAATAGTGAACACTAAGAGAGATTTTAATTTTAAATTTGGATAGAAAATCTCAAGAATATGGTTAGTTCGTACAGTTTGATCCAAGAGAGTGGATGAATTTAGAGTAGGTCTTGGTTAAAGATTTGTTAAAATTGTCAAGCATATAGTTCGTCAAGAATTCTATAAGTAATGAGTAAAATTTTATGGTGTTTCATGACTATGGTTTGAACTTAAATTAATTGATTGTCGAGCAGTAATGTGACGTTATTTGTAGTGTTTATGTATGTGATTCTAACCTCACATCTCTCCTCCCCAATATCTACCAATTAAATAATAAATAAATAAAATGGTGAACTTCATAGCAGTTGCCATGTACGTGTTTCACAAAAAAGAGTTAAGGAAAGAATCAATTTTGTTGCAAGGAAAAGCATCATATGCAAAAGCTTATGATTCCTAACGTCTTGATCAGATGGAATTAATATCTCAATTTTCCATGGTTAAAGAAATAGATTCCATATTTTATAGGTAAAGATGTAGAATGGATTAGAATAAGTAGTGAATAACTATTTGATTCAAATGGTATCAATTAAATAAACAAAATGTGCTTGGAAGCAATTTTTTGTGTTTCATGCTACCTTACAAAATTAAAAACATTCTTTATAGTTAATTCCTAAGTGCAATGCATAATGTCTTTTTACTGCCAGTGGAGGGTGATGAATGAATCACAAATTATGCATCACATTTCCTGCAATAGCATGGTTTTGGCAAGATGAAGTAACTTGCTTGAGAAAGGTAATTGCGCGGGATCTTCTATGGTCAAGTCTATAACTCTGACTATGAGTGTCTTGCACGAGATATGGAATTTTTCTTTTCATTTTTTTTTTTTTTTTTGTGCTTTTTCCTTCTTTGGAGAAGTTACAAGTTATGGTACGTGCATGTAAAGTTATTCCTAGTTAGAACCAATGAAAAAAGCTTGGTTATTCACTTTGTAATTGAGTTTGGAGGAAAAGAAATGTCTATGCCACCTTTAGATTTGTAAACGTAACTAGTCTAGATGAGTACAAAGGTGCTTAATTAAGTTTGGTTATTCACCTTTCTCAAAAAAAAAAAAAAAAAAAGGTTTGGTTATTCACTATTTTATTGAGTTTGAGTCAAATTTGAGCTAAAGACCGGAACTCAAATTTTATGCATGCCTTTCCTTAATTTTTCAAGTGATCTTTAACTTCTTTCTCAAAAAATAAATAAAAATAACAACAACAACAACAACAACAATAATAATAATAAAGATGGTGATTTCTAACTTGTTCATCATTTTTTGTTGAGTCAGTTAATTACATAGCTTGATACAAATTTGACTTAAGAAACCCATCTTTGTTTTATTTTTCTTTTTTCTTTTCTTTTTTTAATAAAAAAATTGGTACAGTTTCAGCCTTTTAATGAGACTATTTTACTATTTGTGTGGGAGGGTAGTCTCATATAATATCACCTCATCCAAAAAACAACTTTGAAACACCATAAATCAACAGAGTAATAGATTGAACATAAAACTTCAAGTTTATGCTACATCCTAAACTAATGAACTGGCTACCCAAATATTCCTTGGGGGTTGAGAAACCCATCTTTGTAAAACAAATCTATCATCAAGCTATATTCTACATATTTTTTAATTAATTTATACTTTAATAGTTATGATTTTTATAAACAAATTAAATAAATTGCATTAACGGAAACAATAATTTCCTTAAACATGTTTCTCCGAATCATACAAGCACAGACGAAACAATAATAATGCTAGGGATGGCAATTTAAATCCGACCTGTGGATACCCGGCCCGGCCCAACCCTAATAGGCTGGATTTTACCCGGTCCGATAAAAAATAGGGTCGGATATGGGTTTAAACCCCCCCCCCCCCCCGAAGCAGGTCCGAGTCGGGTTCGGGTTTTTATTAAAAAACCCGAAACCCGACCCGTTTATGACCTGGTTACCCTGAAATTACAAAAAACCCCCCTTATATATATAGTTGTAATGTAAACCCTATTTCCCATTTTCCCTAACCCAGCCGCCTCTCATAATCTAATCTTATTTCCATTTCACGCCCTCAGCCTCACATCTCCAGCTCACAATCTCACTCACTCTGTCTCAGCTCTCTCACTCACTGTCTCACACGGCCACAAGCCCACAAGCAGTCAAGCATAGGCAGTCCGTCGCCGATCTCACACTGTCGCCACACTGTCACAAGCCTACAGCTCTCTACTCTCTCAACTCCGTTCAGCCTCACTATCGCCAATCTCACTGTCGCACAACTCTCTTCCCCTCTCATCTTCCTCGCACATGGCCTCACGGCCTCGCTCCACCTCGATCTCCATCTTTTTCTTTTTTTTTTTCTTTTTTTTTTTTTTTCTGGGTTTAGTTCGTCTCAAATTCTCAATGTGAGTTTGTGTTTGTGATTTTGAAAGGGAAAATCATAGGTCTAAAATTTGTGTTTAGGATTTCTGTGTTTATGTTTGTGATCGTGTTTGGATTTGTGTTTGTGTTTGTGATTTTGGGCCGGAAAATCATAAATCGAAGTTTGTGTTTCTGATTTTGGGCTTGGTTGGGCAAGAGGGACGGGGCCCACGGGGCCCGTGGAGGCCCGACAGGGCGGGTTTGTGGGTTAAGAAAAAAAACTCGTTTAATAAACGGGCCGAGTTCGGGTTTTTGAGATAAACCCACGGGTTGGGTCTAGATATGGAAAAACCCGGCCCGAACCCGACTCGTTGCCATTCCTAAATAATGCTCTCTCCATATGCTGATTACTTTAGAAGGACTTGCAATCTATAGTTGTTGGAAAGCTGGTAATGGTAGTGCTTACTATAAAATAATATGATGTGACCAGTTTTTTAAAGGAAAAAAAAAAATACAAGTTTTCTATGATTTTACATTCCTTTGTACCAAATCATATGTTTCGTCAAGGGATTCGATTTCTACTGGACTTTATTTTTGTTGAGAATCGATAGACTATTATTTCATTGAGACTCTCAATAATTAATCAAGCATATCTAGTCTAGAATTTGTAATTTAGGTGAACTGTAAAATGATGTGTTAATATAGATACTTTTTTCTGTGTCAAAATAGTATTTGTTTTAGCACAACTAATATTGGTGCTCTAATTAATTCATACTTTAATAGTTTTGGTTGTTATAAATAACTAATAAAATGCATTAACAAAAACAATAATTTTTCTTAACCATGTTTCTCCATGTCACACAAGCACAGACCTAACAATAATAATGCGCTCTCCGTGTGCTGCTTAGTGCTTACTTTAAAAGGACTTACATTCTATAGTTGTTGAAGCTGGTATAGGTAGTGCTTACTATAAAATAATATGATGTGACCAAATTCTAAAAGGAAAAAGATATACATGTTTTCTATGATTTCACATTCCTTTATACCAAATCTTATGTTTCATCGTTGGGTTCGAATTCTACGAACGACCAATGAGATATCTTTCTTTCCCCCCAAAACAAATTTTTTTTTTTTTTTGGGAGAATCAATAGACTATTATTTCATTGAGAGTTTAGTAATTAATCAGGCATATCTAGTGTCTGTTTAGGATCTGCTTATTTAGCTAAAACTAAAAAACTTTTTATTGAAAGTTGAAAGCTCAAATTTGTGTGAAAACACAAGAGCTGTTTAGACCCCTAAATTAAAAATTACAGTTCGATTGATTTTACTCTAACTTAAACTAAGTGCAGAATAGAGTAAATGCGAGCAAACAAACAATATAACTACTCTAAGCCATATTCATCAAATAGCAACAATGAAATGAAAGCTAAAAGAGTAGGGAAGAAGAATGCAAACACAAGATAGCAACCCAATGTGTTATCGAAGAAGAAACCGAAGAATCTGGTGAAAAACCTCTTTGCCGCCCTCTAAGCGGTAAATCAATTCACTAGAGAATGAGTTGGAGTACACGAATAACAAAAGACCCTCCAAACCTAGTCTACCCTATGTATTTGAGCCCTCCAAACTCCTGCTACCAACTGACTTGATGAAACCTTGTCTTCTCTAGCTCTCCAGATCACGCAATTCAGCCTAATTGCATCCACCAAACAAATGGCTTCTTCCAATACTTCCCAGTAACACCAAACCTCACTTTACACTCAAGATGGGTGTGGTAAGTGTTTGGGTTATCAACCTCTTAAGGATTTGGATATGAAGAGGTAGAAGTTAAGGAAAATCACAATGGATTGTGTAGAGGATTATAGGTATGATAATCTCTAACTCTCAAGAGTTATGGCTAGGGTTCTCTCTCTAAAAAGCACTCCTCACAATATGTGAGTAATGATGGTATATATATAGTGTGGGTGAAGACATAGTGGAGCAGATATGCCAAAATAGCAAAACAAAATGTTTTGGAGGTATCTCACAAGAAGGCCTTACCCACGAAATACTTGCGAAAACCAGTTGTCATGACTCTTTGCATTCCTGTCATGTGCTGAGCACATGGCTTCACTTCGTGGGAAGTCTTCTCGCGAGCTACCCATGAAAACTTCTTTGATCTTCAATGTAGTCTTAAGTCTTCACACTCTCTCTTACACACAACCCATACAATGAAATCCCACATGAAATACAGGGTACATAAGATTGAACAAAATTACAATCAAATTTGGCACGGAATTAAAACCAACACAAAATAGTTGTAAATAACAACTTTACAATCTCCCCCTTTGGCTATTTCATGACAAAACCTCTACAACAGACTCTAGACTTAAATGTGAGTTTAAGAACACTGGAAAAATTCACTCACACCTAATCTAGAAGCTGTGAATCACTTGCACGTATACACCTGTATCCTGAAACACTCGCACACAAACAAAACTTTTATTAAGCTTATGACAAGTTGCATACACAGTATGTATATGAGCAAGTAAAATTTGATCAAGATAATAAACAATATATAAACAATTAAGTATAACTTGATCAAACAAGACCAGTCATTAAAGAATGACTACAATGATCATTTAACTAGTAAATGATCATTCGGACATGCAATGCAACTAAGACCAATGCAAAGATCAATTGCATGTCCAACACATAACCAATGCGAAACACAAGAAGTATTTTCATCAGGGATACAAGATCCAATAATGGCACAAGTGTGTAGTATTAAAGATAATGCAACAAAATCTAAAAGTACTTAAAAACGCTACAAAGCAAGGATACAAAAACAAAGTACTAAAATAAAGTGAAGTTTTAAACTAGAGTACTTTAAAAGTTTTAAAAGAAAGCAATGTAAATATCCAAGAGTTATAAAAACTATAAAGGAAAACTAACAAACTGTAAACTGGACAGTAAACTAATAAGCTGTAAACTAGACTAGCCAAACAATGGTTGACTATCCAAAAGTGTGTATCAACTTTCTCCTTTTGAGCCCACAAAACTCCCCCTTTCAATATGCACACTTCCTTTCTTATGATGCTCTCCCCCTTACTATATGCTATAGTCCAAACTATATAGTTAGTTGCTCTTCCCCTTTTTGACACGAATAGCTAAAGGCTCTCCTCTAGCTTATGTTGAATCTCATCTAACTGTGTTTCAATGGTTGTTAGACGCATTTGAACCTGGTTGTTGGTGGAATAGATAACATTAGCAAGGCCTGAAATATGTTCATGCAAACCCTCAACCAAGATAGTTAACCTATCGGAATGAGAGCTAGATGGTCTTGATTGAGTGCTAGTAGACTACAGCTCAAGTGTGAGGAGATGCAGTCTCGGGATGCCCGGGGGTAGTGTGAACAGCTGAGCAATGACCAGAAGGAGTGGCATGTGGGAAAGATTCACTCTTTGGTGTTTTGGAGGGACTTTGCTTTTCCAATTTAGCAAAAGAGTGACTTTGCCTCATTTGGAGAGACACCAAGGATATTGGGCGTTGACGAAGTAGGATAGTTCCATCTTTTGGTGGATGAACACCTTTAACTACCATGATTTTCATGATAAGATTGCAGAAAAGAAGACACATTTGTGCTGTTGTCCATCCTGTTGTTTTCCCCATAGTTTGGAAAATGTGAGTGCAAATATCAATCGGAGTTCCTGTGATGAGATCACATAAAAATTGTGCTCTTCCAAGATTGATGAATCTAGTGTTGGTCAGTAGATAAAGGTTGGAAAACATGATCAGTGTGAGAGTTTTTAGTTCTGGTCCAAACTTCGCAATTCCAATGGACGTGCTTTTGGTTGAGACGTCATGATCAACTCCTAGAATGTGAAGAATATATGTCACTGGAGGAAGTCTATCATCATATAAAGAGATATCCACATTTGTTGGTTGATTGATGTGAAGGATCTTTGCAAGATAGTCCGAAGTGATTATAAAATCCTTTCCTCGAACCCAATACTTCAGTTCAGCTCTGGTGAACCTAGCATTCAAGTAGAACTCCTTAACCAATTCATCAACCGTATCCTCAAAGTTTCCAAATAGGTTTGACCAATCTTTGTCCGCAAAAATCTTAGGGATAAAAGTGGATCCTAGGGTGTCAAACCTTACAATCCGTTCCACTACAGTAGGTGCATTCTTAAAAATGCTAGAGAAAGTGTGAGAATCCAAGGGAATCTTGAATCTCTCGCTATTGGAGTCATCGGATGAATGTTGGGTCCTCTTTGATACAGGGGATGACATAAGGCCAATCACATGGTCTTTACCGCGAGAGGAACGACGATACATCTGCAAAAGAACAGTCACATAGCAAAGAAGCAAGAGTAACAACACAAAGACAATAACACAAACTTGATTAGTACCAAGTTAGTCCATAAAATAAACACAAAAGTCCTAAAAGGAACATAAATAACGTCACAAAATCATGTTGTATGAGCTAAACATGTAAGAGCATAAATCTAGCATGATTGAAATGCAAAAACATGACAAGTGAACAAGTGCGTGCATCAAGTGTGCATATGTGATGCATGTGCAAAGCATGACTAAGCACATTTTGGTCAAAGTGTGTAAAACACATACCCAATGATTAAAACATGATAAACATGTATAATTATGGTAATCCCCAAAATTTGGTACTCATTGGAGTCCAAAACAACACCAAAATGTCATTTGGGCATTTTATCAAAAACTTGGTATGCATCAACACAGCTAGCATGTAAACAATGCATGAACATGTGTGCATCTTGCCTAAATACATGTTAAAATGTCACAAGGGACCAACATAAACACACAAAAAAATAATAATAAAAAAAAATAAAAAACCAAATGGGACAAAGCCCAATCAAGAAATTAAAAAAAAATTACAAAATTTAAAGTTTCCAACCCTTTTTCAAAAATGAACCCAACTCAAGCAAAACCTAGAATTTTCCACATAATCTAAGGAAATAAATAAAAAAGATTGAATAAACATGCCTTAGAGATGATTTTGAAATGATTGCACTTGAGATTTAGTTGGGTTTTTGAGTGAAAATAGGTTTTAGATAGAGAGAGGCTTGAGGGGAGGCAAAGTGAGGGAAAAACAATTGTGTTTGAAAAACTATCTACATCAGCCCTTTAAAATTGAAAACACGTGTTTTTTCACGGGTTAGCTTCTCGTGAAGTTACTTGCGAAAAATGCCTCTGAAGCACAAAAATTTTCGCGGGTAGTCTTTACTCGCGAAATAGTCGCGAGAGTTTTTGTCTGAAATTTTGTGTTTTCATTTTTTGCCTAATCCATTTTCGCGGGAAGAGTTTAGTCGCGAGCTTCTCACAAAAATGCCCCAGAGGGAGTTTTTGATGAAAAACATGAGTAAATGCAATTTGAACAGAAACTCAAAACACGAAAGCATAAAAACACTTTCAAAATCATTAAAAAAATAATAAAATTTTTTAAAAAAAAAAAACTCAAAAATCTTTTTGGGTTTGATCGACAAGAAATTGAGTATACACATCATATTTGAACATGTACAATCACACAAATGAAATAAGCATTCATTGAACAAAAGTCTTGTGTGCTTTGTGTGTGTATCAAATGTGGAATAGTCCTTAGTCTAAAGTGAAACTTCAACGATCAATTCAATCAAGTCATACACAATTAGAATTAAGTCAAGTGGTCTATCTCAAATATAGAAATGAACATATATGACCTCCCACAAGAAAATGATTATATATCTTGGAAGCTTTACTTTTGGCTTCTTTCAACTCATAACTTTTTGATCATTTATGAACAATACATCTCATTTTGAGATTAATGCTTGAAATTTTTGATATTTCAATTTTTAGAGTAAGCCTTTGGCTTTTTGGGCACCATACATTTCAATACAAGTCACTTTCCTTTTTTCCTAATCAAATACTAGTATGTACGACAGTTTTTGCAGCTCATTATCTTTTATTAAGATTTGACATCTATTGAGTTATAAAGCAAAAACATAAAGGAGTGGAAAGATATATAGGCACAAGTCTATACATGTATCAAAACCATTAAGACCACTGATTAATCATTCATGACAAACTTGAAGATCGATTTACAATAGTCATACATAGATGTCAAGATTTTTCTCACAAAGATAGATGTGCATACATGACAAGCTTAGCTTGAAAATGCACTACGCCATTAGTACAAAGGTACTAGGCCAAACTCATGTGATAAACACAATACAGGCGATCAAACCTTTTAGAGATTTTTCAATTTTTGTGGATTTTTGAATTTTTCAACACACTCAAAAACAAAATATGAAAAGTAAGATCAACAAAAACAACAAGTACAAAACAAACTTGAAAAGAAACGTGCTAAAATGAGAAACATAAGCAAATAACCAATCAAAGTCACATCATATAGGAAGAATTGATGCATGGACATGGTTTAATGTTTATGCATGTGTACCCTTCTTCACTCACACGGCACGTGCGTTTGGGGTGATATCCCTATAGGATTGGGTACTAGAGCTGTGATTCTGAAACCTTCGGCTGAAGCTTGCCAAACAAGAAGTGATGGTATCTATTATCTTCATCATATCACCAAAACCAGAATCAGCTTCTCGCCCTTTTGATTGCATGGCATTCCAATTCCCTTTTCCTTGTCCTCTTAGCCTTTGAGAATCTGCTTTCTTCAATGCATGAAGTTTATAGTAGTTAGGTCTTGTGTGTCCTCGAACTCCACAATCGTGGTAGAAGTGTTGAACATGAGGACCTCTTTGAGGCTTTGGGAGAGATTTCCCTTTAGCCTTGGATTTGGCCATAAATGGATTTTGAGGTTTTGTTAAAACCTTTTGAGCAATTTTGTTAGGTTCTAAGACTTTAGGAATTAATGTATTAGAACTTCACTTTGTATATGTTGGCAAATCATAATTAAAACACTTAGTCTAGGTTTAGACTTGCTCAAAGTTTGGTTAAATTAAGTTTGGAATCAAATAATTGTAGAAAATTACTATTCAATTTCTGCAAGGCTCGATCGATCGAAAATTAGATTCGATCGATCGAAAGTCGCATATCAACAAAAATCAGCAAACGTAAAAAGGCCATAATTTATCCGTTTGAAGCCCAAATCGCAATCCCTTTTTTCCAGTATTTAAAGGACATCATAAGCTAATCCTAGGTAAGGTTTTCAAGGCTTTTTAGAGAGAGAAGAGTGTGCCCCTTTTGTATCTAGGGTTTTGTATCCAAAAAACTCTCTCATATCTTTTACCGATGCTATTCCTTGAAGAATCTCAAGATCCGATATTGTAAAAGTTGTTGCCTTCTCTAGTCATCAAAGGTGCTGATAATCTAAACCTTCAAGGGTGGTCTTGGAGTCACAAACAGGAGAGTTTGTATTTTTTTTATCACAAGTGTGGGTGCTTGTGTTGCAAAGGCCAAGGAAAGAAGTAGTCCATGGACTCAGAGCTATTATGGGGTTATGGTAGTAAGTTTTTTACTTGAGGTAGTAATAGGATGTTAGTGGTCTAAGTCTTATTGTACAAACTTTAATTCTTTCATAGTGGTTTTGCTTTTTACCTTGAGGATAGCTAGGTTAAATCCTTCTCAGGTTTTTTACCGGTTTGGTTTTCTTGGGTCATCATATCATTATGTTCTTTATTTTTCCACTACTTTACATGATATGATTGTTTTGTTTTAACCTAGATTTGAATAATAAACCTAAGTATTCACTTGATTAATTAATTAGGTTCAACAATCTAGTTTATAGGGATCTAAAAACATACAAGTTCCATTTGGCTTCTTCTCCACTTTTACATTCTCAACACTTGGAGTCGCTATCATTGGTTCCTTGGTTTTAACAAATTTCATCTCCTTTGACACATTGGCACTTGAACTACTCTCTCTGGAATATCCTAAGCTGCTTTTGTCAGAAAAGGGCTTTTGATGTGCAAGCACTTCATCAAGTTTCTTAGAGGCAACGCGCTCCACTTTGGCATTAGCTTGAATCACTTCAAGCCCAAGAAACTTGATCTTGGAGTAGGCTTCGGTTAGTTCTCCATTCAATGCCTTAACTTCACACTTTGTTTCTTTGCACCACATGAGTATACTCTTGTAGTCTTGTTTAGCTATCTTCATTTTTTTGAAGGCTACCTTAGCCACTCTAGCATACTCTCCGGTTTTCTCAAGAAGAGAATTATAGGGTTCTTGCAATTCCTTGGTTCCTTCATCTTCATCATCGGATTCTTCCCCAATTCCTATAGACTCTAATTAGATGTGCTCACCGTCTTCCACTAGAAGGCTTAAATCTTCTAATGAGTCTATGGGTGCAATGGCCATAAATGCGGAGTAATTTCCTTCTCTATTACAACTTTATTTCGAATCAGAATTGGAACCATTCGAGTCACTCAGGGTGGTTGCAAAGACTTTACCCTTTGCTTTCAAATACGTGGGGCATTTTATCTTCACATGCCCATGCCCTTGCACTCAAAGCACGTGACCATTTGAGATGGTGAGGAATCTTTTGAATCCTTCTTCTTGAAGTATTTCTTGTCCTTCTTGAAATTTGAGAATTTGCCCTTCTCAAAAGACTTTCCATTTCACTTGAACTTTAGGAACTTACAGAAGTTCTTAGCAAGGTACACCACATCCTTTTCAACTTCATCCTCATCCGAGGATTCTTAAGCTTCCAATCTCTCATTGATTGTCTTGAGAGCAAGAGATTTGCTCTTCCTTTGAGATGGTAGAGATAGCTCATAGGTAATTTTAATCTCATCAAGGTTTTTGCTCTCTTCGATGGCAATGACCTTTGCACCGTAACTCTCCGACAATGATCGTAGAATCTTCCTCACAAACTTGGAGTCCTCAGTCTTTTCTCCCAAGTTGAATTTCCCAATCAACACTTCATCTAGCTTCCCATAAAATGAGTCAAATGACTCGTCTTCACTCATCTTCAACTCCTCGAAGTGTGTGGTAAGCATTTCGACTTGGTGTCCTTCACCTTTTTGGTGCCTTCATAGGTCGTCTCCAATATTTGCCATGCATCCTTGGCAATTTTAATATGAGAGATCTTGTGAAATTCGTCAGGAGAAACACCACAAAAAATAGCATTTAAAGTCTTGCTATTAGCATTAGCTGCCGCAAGAGCTGCCTTATCCCATGTGGATTTAGCGGCCTCCGGCCTAGTCCATCCTATCTCGATAGCGTCTCAAACACTATCATCAATGGAACATAGAAATGCCCATATACGGACTTTCCAAAAAGCATAATTACTCCCATCAAAGTATGGAGAAGCATTAAGCGATTGAGATTGATCTATCTCAAAAAGGGTCTAGAATCACACTTAGGTAATGAAACCACAAGAAGTGCACCCGCTTAATACCAATTGACTTGATGAAGCCTTGTCTTCTCTAGCTCTTTAGATCATGCAATTCAACTCGATTGCATCCACTAAACAAATGGCTTCTTCCAATAATTCCCACTAGCACCAAAACCTCACTTTACACTCAGGATGGGTGTGGTAAGTGTTTTGGCTATCAACCTCTCAATGATTTGGATATGGAGAGGTAAGAGTTGAGGAAAACCACAATGGATTACGTAGAGGATTGTAGGTATGACAATCTCTAACTCTCAATGGTTATGGCTAGGGTTTTCTCTTTAAAAAACACTCCTCATAATATGTGAGTAATGATGATATATATATAGTGTGGGTGAAGACATTGTGGAGCAAATATGCCAAAATAGCAAAACAGAATATTTCGCAGGTATCTCGCAGGAAGGTCTTACCCCCGAAATACTCGCAAAAACCAGCTGTCATGACTCTTCTCATTCCTGTCATGTGCTGAGCACATGGCTTCACTTCGCAGGAAGTCTTCTAGCGAGCTACCTGCGAAAACTCCTTTGATCTTCAAAGTAGTCTTGAGTCTTCACACCCTCTCTCACACAAAACCCATACAATGAAATCCCACATGAAATACAGGGTACATAATATTGAACAAAATTACAATCAAATTTGGCACAGAATTAAAGTTAATACAAAATAGTTGTAAATAAAAACTTTACAAAAGTAATGTAGATAAAGGTAAAAGTTAGCTGAAATAGTACAGTGAGACCCATAAATAGTACCAAAAAGTATAGTGGGGCTATAAATAGTAGCAAAAATAAGCTGAATAGTAAAATAAGCTAGCAACTTTCATTAATGCCAAACACACACTAGTCTAGATTCCGATGGTTCTGAATGAATAAACATATATTTTCTTTTAAATCAAACTTTATTCCATGTCAAAGGAATCTGTTAACAGGAAATATAAATTGATAATATTAATTACCTTTATCATTTTTTTTTATATATTTTAAAAGCACTTTCTTTCATTTTAAAGAAGATTTTATGAAATAATATAACATGTGCATGGGATGGAGAATATAAGTTTGAGACTTTGGAGTAGAAAATATAGCAGCATGTGCATGGGGTAGAGAATATAACATGTGAGGGTGAACAGTTTTGTTCTTTGTTCTTAATAAAGTTGCCGTCTTACTTTCAAAAGAAAATCGTATTTTAACAAGAGAATTAATATCTTATAGATAATTTATTCTAGGAAGATGACAAATGAGTTTGGAAATTGCTCGACAAGAATCAGAAGTGTCAAAAAAACATAGAAGGCTATTGTGTTATAAGGATGCTCTTGAAGTACTAAATGGAGATACGGTATAAGTCCTTTTGATTTACTTTTTCCCTTTTCTCACAATGCAAATGTAATTAAGTTTTTCTCAGTATGTTTGATTTATCTTATTAATGTTGAAGATGATTTTGTTTTAAATTTAATAATCATATGTTCCGTTGTCAAACGTAATTCATGTGATTCTTTGTCCAATTAGGGATTAGATGAAATTTGAGGTAGAACATTGTCCTTGCCACAACCAAGAAAGATGCAATTGGGAAAGATGAAAAGTCTCAAATATTTGACAATTCGTAATGTAATTTGTGAAGACCTTAAATCTCTTCCCAATGGGTTAGTGTTACTTGATTGGAATGAATTTACTTTATCATCCTTGCCATCCACCTCTAAACCTACAAAACTCGTTGCACTTAACATGCTAGAGAGCCACATTGAATTGGACAAGCATTTCGAGGTATAATCATAGCATTTATAAATTCTTATTAGGTTTTTTTTTTTGTTAACAAGTACCTTTAGAGAATAAACTAAGGTGCATATTATTTTTTTCTAAAACCAAACCATGCATTTCGAGGTAAAATAAAATTTCTATAACTTTTTTCAATAAATTAAATGAAATCGTGCACAAATATTTAAAAATGTACACATAACCATAAAAGAATTTATTGTGCAAATCAATGAACTATTGACAAATGTTTTTTTTTTTTTTTAAATTTAAAAAAATGTGTAGTGCTATAGATGTTACAAGTTTTACTACATTGAACATACAAACTGATGTATTACAAATTATAAAGAGACAATTCAAATGTTCGTTTATTTTAAAAGTGTGTATTATAATTCATAAACATTTATTATTTCTTAATCTATGCTCTTAGCTTTATTTTTATTTTTATTTTATTTTTGGCCTTATTTTGTTTTCTTTTTACTAATAAATTTCAAAGAAAATTTCTTCTTCTGCAAAGGTGTCAATTCGAAACATTGAAATATATGGATTTCCCACGTTGTAAAAATATTACAAAAATATCTGACTTATCAGTGATTCCCCCAAACATAAAAGAGTTGCAGCTTTATAAATGTATAAATTTAGTCGAGGTTCATCAGTCCGTTGGACTTCTTGAAAAGATTGTATACTAGAATCTCAATGATTGCCAAAGTCTTAGAATTTTACGAAGAAAACCCCAGTTGAAATCTCTTAAAAGGTTATCTCTTTGGTTATGAAGGTCTTGAGCAAGGAATGGAAAGATTAGCGTTGCTTTTATCAATAGGATATCTAACTCACCTTCGTGAGTTATCAATAAGTTTAAAAAACATGAAAGATGTTCCAAGTAACATCTCTAATTTACAAAATCTTAGGAGGCTCTATATGTTTGATTGTGATGAATTTCCAAAAGTCATGGATACCCCTGGTTGCTTCCCCAATTCAGAATGTCTAGATATATTTTATAGCAACTTTACTATCCTCCTTGAAATTACTATCATATTTCCCCAATTAAAGATTCTAGGGCTTAACTGTTGCTGGAACCTTCTGAAAATTTCAAGATTTCCACATTGTACATACGATGTATATGCAACAGGGTGTAATTTGTTGAATTCACAATCAAAAAGAAGATTATTGAATCAGGTCTCTCTTTCTTTCTCTCAAAGTTTTAGAAATTTTTTTTTTTTAATTGAAGATTATTACTAAATTTGCTAAACTAAAGTTTCTTAATTTTGCTAATGGCAAGCAATTTGGAGAATTTATAGGGCTCCAACAAAATATTGTATGTGCAAGGGGAATATGGCATCAGGTGTGATGCTCCAATTTGATTGATTGTGTGATGTGTGTGGATGTGTGATGAGTCCCACATTGAGTATTTACTAGGTAGATCTATGCTTTATTAACAACTACAATGAGCTTTAATTGTAACTAGTCATTTTGAGGTATAGCATAAATTCGGCTAGTGTTTTGCCACATTTCTTTGATTATATATGTTAGGATGAATTAACGTTTTCTTTGGGGTTTTATATTAAATCCTAGGTCAATGATATTTTGGCTACTGCCTTCCTCATGGCAATATGAGTTTCAATTAATGCAAGGGAATATTAGTGGTTAGAGAAACTTCAATATAGTGTTAAAAGTATTATTAGTTCAGCAAAGTTTAATCCTAGTGAGTCTATTTGTATAGTTCTATAAGCTTTATATTTTGTAGAGGATATTAAGTATATTTTCATGATTGATTATAGGTCCTATTTAAGAGTGTTTTAAGACCGTTTGGAAGTTTTTTTGGGCTGGACTTTCAGAGTGATTCAAGTGTAGTAAGTAATTATGTATAACATCCGCAAGTTTTGTTCTTTAGGTTCTTAGAAGTTAAAGATTTTCAAAAGTTGTGTTTTTAAGCTTACATTTTTAAAAGTTTATCAAAAAGCATTTTTACACTATTGAAAGAAAAATTTCGACTTTTAAATAAGGTTTTAAAGAAAAACTTTGAATTCTAAATAACGTTTTAAACGTCCGAATCTCATTTAAAAGATGAGTTCTAAACTAAACCATTTTCATAAAATAATTGAGATTCAAAGTAAGTTTTCTAAAACGGTTCTTGTTCTTTAAATTTGTTTGTTAAAACCAAGTGATTTCAAAGTTATATTCCTATTCTCCAAATGATATTATAAAATGTTTCTTTTAGCAAATTAAACTTTCAGATTTACTCAAGAATTGTAAAATGTTTATATAATTCCTCGGTTCCTATTCGTTCCCTATGGGAGTCAAGCATCCTTTGATTCTGTTTCAATTCAATATTGTGATATATTCAATATGTCTCTATATCTGGTATAATTGTTAATATTAAGAAAATTATTATATTTTGTATATATTTTGTTTTGTGATATGTGACTCAAAATGAGTGTTTTTTTTAAAATTGATAAGATATATGTGTAAATCCACTTACGGGATTGTATGTGAGAATATGTGTTAATACCTCACCAGTAGGGGTTAAATGTTGGTATCCGCTCACAGGATTGTATGTGAGAATATGTGATGTGTATATGTGACACTGTGCTCTAATCAATTATTTGTATGTGTTTCCGAATGACTTTAAGATTTGATTATATATATGTATTAAGTGGTTCTTTATATGTTTGGAAAACAATATGTGATATTTTTGAGTGAAATTGTGAAATCAAACTCGTGTTTTGTTTGACTCTATTTTATTGTGTATTCTGTATAATTACTTACTAGATGTGTGGCTCACCCCATCAATTACTGTTTTCAGATTAAAGTGTGGTTAGGAGTATGGAACCTTTGGATCGCTTTGTAAGGTGCAAGGTAGAGCGTGGAAGTTGTAGGCGACTTCAGTTTTACTTGAAGACTTAAAAAATTTTAGTTACCTTTATTTTGTAATTCATGTTTTATATAGTGAGATTATTTTCAATTTGTGGAGTTTAGGTTTTTGTAAGAGGTTTTTTTTAAGAGTATTGCTTTTTGGAGTTTTAATTTATTTTGGATTAATTATGTTTATGGAATTGTATAAGTTTAGCAAGTTAGTCATGCATCTAAATTTATGTTCCATGGGCCATGAATTTAGATGCATGACTAACTTGCTGAACTTATATAACTCAATAAACATAATTAATCCAAAATAAATTAAAACTCCAAAGAAACAATACTCTAAAAAAAAACCTCTTACCAAAATCTAAACTCCACAAATTGGAAATAATTTCCACTATATAAGACATGAATTACAAAATAAAGGTAACTAAAATTCTATAAGTCTTCAAGTAATATTGAAGTCGCCTACAACTTCCACACTCTACCTTGCACTTTACAAAGCGATCCAAAGGTTCTATATTCTCAACTACACTTTAATTTGAAAACAGTAATTGATGGAGTGAGCCACACATGTAATAAGTAATTATACATAATAGATAACGGAATAGAGTCAAGCAAAACACGAGTATTTTGATTTTTCACAAGCTCATTCAATGATATCAAAATTAATTATTCCAAAACATATAATGAATCACTTAATACATATGTAATCACATCTAAAAATCATTAGAAAACACATACATATAATTGATCAAAGCATAGTGTCACATATACACATCACATATTCTCACATACAATCCTATGAGCGGATACCAACATCTAACCCCTACTGATGAGGGATCAACACATATTCTCACATACTATCCTATGAGTGGATTTACACATTTATCTTATCAATTCTAAAAACATTCATTTTGAGTCACATATCACAAAACAAAACATATGCAAAATAGAATAATTTTCTTAATATTAACAATTATTCCAAATATAAAGGCATAGTGAATATCACAATATCGAATTGAACATAAATCAAAGGATGCTTGACTCTCTTAGGAAATGAATAAGAATTGAAAAGTTTATATAAATATTTTTTACAATTCTTGAGTAAGTTTGAAAACCCAATTTGCTAAAAGAAACATCTAAAATACCATTTGAAAAATAAGAATATGACTTTGAAATCACTTGGTTTTAAACAAACTTAAAGAACAAGAATCTTTTTAGAAAACTTACTTTTGAAACTCAATTATTTTCGAAAAATAGTTTAGTTTAGAAATCATCTTTGAAATGAAATTTGGACATTCAAAACGTTATTTAAAATTCAAAATTTCTCTTTAAAACATTGTCTAAAAGTTGAAGTTTCTTTTTCAATGATATAAAAATAATGCTTTCGATAAACTTTAGAAAACATAAGCTTTAAAAATATAACTTTTGAAAACCTTTAACTTCTAAGAACCTAAAGAATAAAACCTGTGCATATTATACATAATTACTTATTACACTTGAATCATTCTGAAAGTCCAGTTGAAACAATTGTAGAAAGTGTTGAACCCGAATGGTTCATGGTGTTTGGACTAGTCAAAGTCTAGGCAAAGACTACCAAGGCCATCAATCCATCAATCAGAGAAATTGGACTTCGACAAAATGTGAGCAAACTCCAGGGGATCTACATTCACACATCTTCTCATGGACTAAGATGGTATGCTACTTATGTCCTTAGTTACTTGGAGTGTATGGTTCTCCAAATAACCTGGGGAAAAAGATTGGGAAAGCACTTAATGAAAAGGAAGTACAGATTTAATATATATATACCCAACGAAACAACGTTAAAGCCATCCTATAATATATATATATATATATATATATATATATATTAACCACAATTGAAATTTTACAGCCGTGTTCTTGAATTAGGAATTGAAATTCCATGAATCTTTCAAGAACCCGCATCATGGGCAGCGGGCAATCTAAGATTTAATAGTGTAAATAACAATTCTAGGAAAATACCCCTTTTTAACAATCTATACAGCACTAACTCTTTTAATTCTCTGATTTTAACAAATGATAAGTCATACCTGGAACAGTTGGTTGCCTCTTCAATTAACTCTAAGGAAAAATACACCTCCTAACCTCCTTAGTAATGAAACCCTTATTATGAAAACCCTAATTTATCTTTTCCTCCATCTTATCTTTTATCACATCAAAGATGTGGGCTTGGTGGGGTAGTGGGCTGGAGTTTAAAATCCATTTGAGCTTATCTCTTTAGTCTCCAATAAGCCAATAAAACATATTCTTCTTTTATTTATTTATTTTAATTGCTGCACTAAATTGCATGCACTAAAACTTTAATTTTCTCACCTATTTGTAACACCACAAAATTGTCTACTCTCATCTTACTATGCACACACATATAGTACATAAATTCTATATTAAAAATGACAAAGTACGGTGATAATCATAAAAATAAAATTGGGGTATTATAGTAGATTTGGTAATTCATTTGATCAAGCATTTCTATGGTCTACTCTCCCTCCAAATCTCTCTAATTTTGGGGAATTAAAAATGAGAGGTTAGAAGTAGATAGAATCCCTCCAAACCCCTCCTAAAACCTCCCCCACCTCCCTTAAAAAATATTCAAATAAGGTAATTTAACTTACTCTCCCTCCCTCTAGCTACTCTACTCCCCATCCATCCCAACAAGCTATAAGCTTCAGATATCACACGTAATATTCACTTATAGTGGATGAACCTTACCTATATTGAGCACAAAAGTTTGAAGACAGAGAAAGAGATATACAAGTGTGACATCAAAAACTACAGTCTTCACTAACATAATTACATAAATAATATATGGTCAAAACTAACAAACCTCTAAAATACCCATATTTAGTAACTGGTGAGAATTGCACAGATCAGACATTACGATACAATTTTTGCAAGAGGCATCTCACTGATCAGGCCCTAACTTCATTCTAACAACCCTCTTTTTTTGGGTTATTTTCTGATTTTTATCATGGAAAAAGGTCCATGGATGCTCAACACAATGGCAACTATTCTTCCGCAAGGCATGCACTAGAGTGACTAATAACATCCATTAAGGATTACTTCTCATAGAATACCACGTTTCTAATTGTTGTACTTTTTTTTTTTTTCTTTTTGTTGAGTTATGAGTTAAATAGCTAATAAATTGAAAATTATGAACAGTTCTACAAATTCAAAGGGTTATCAAGCAATATATAGATATTAATCATCTTACAGAATCTGCAAGACTGTTGCTGTATTCACAGGCAATTTTCCTATTCACTGCATTAAGAAGAAGTACAAAGATAAGCTTATGGATAATGTAACAGGCTTCACACATATAGAGAGTATATCTTCAAACTTTTCATTCAAGTTGACAACATAAATAATTATAACTTATAGTATTTCTAACTATTAAAAAAAAAAAATCTTTTCTTTCAGATATAAAAAAGTAAACTCCATAATATTTTACAACAAATCATAGTAGTAAATTATTATTGGTTCCAATTTAAATTTACTACTGAAATTATTTTTTTTGTTTACTAATAACAACTTGCCACTTTTTTTTTTTTAGAGAAATAAACTTAAGAACTTGATTCAAAGAAAAATTAGCCAAAATCACCTAAAAATATATTATGCAGTTGTGAAGGAACACCCTCCATCCACGCTGAATAAACATTAACATGTTTTGCTAAATTATGAACTAGTTGCCTAGCCTACGAGTAGTAGAAAAAAAAATAAAACCAAAGGCATCCATAAAATGTTTATAATTGGAGAGTAAATGACCCAATGAAGCAAATAAACAATTTAATATTTATAATTTATTGTGAAAATATTGTAAAAATATAGTTAAAAAAAAAAAAAAAAAAAAAAAAAAAAAAAAAAAAAAAAAAAAAAAAAAAAGGAAATAGATGACCCGTCTGATCTGAAGTGGGTCCCCCATCTGATCTACCGACGTAGTACCTACTATTCAAAGTCTCAGAAACTTCTTCTCTCACCTCAAATTCCCCTCCAATGCAAACGCAACGACAAAATACTTCCCTATACCTTTGCAAATAGGCGTTACTTCCATCAATTTACATTTACTCCCGCCGAAATTTCAATCATTCTTTGCACAATTAGCTTTTTGCAATTGGAATTTAGGAATCCGAATTGGCTGCCCTCCTTCGAGATCTTCAAAATCTCAAACTCACAGCGGACACAGTGAGGGCTCAAAATTGTGGTATGTTCAAGAATCCCCCTTTAAATTCCAACACTTACTTTCGTTTTTCATCTTCAACTCTCATTTCCTTTCTATTTACTGATGATTGTTAATTAACCATACTGGTACATTTGGGAATTCCTACTCTAAATTATTGGGATGTTCTTAATAGAGTCTTTCAAATATGCTTGTAATAATTGTGGAGATGCCACTTGGAGTTTGCTCCAACTGTTTGTGAAAATGACTCTGTGAGTTTTAGCTTAGATCAGTCATTTTGCGTTAAAATTTTGAAATTACTACTAATAAATAGGCACCCCCCCAGGCAGGTGTGTGTTTGGGGAGATCATTTTTTTGGTAATATAGAGTTTAATCTAAAGTGTAATTTGGGACCTGGTACAACCACGGCTTTTAGGACCCAACTTTTATTTTATGGTAAGTATGTGATATGATTTGATTTGGGTTTGATGTAATTTGAAAAAGTGACTATAACCAATATGGGTGAATTATCTTGGTCATGATTTTTCATCTTGTTAGAGAAATGCTACAGGCATAACAATTTTTTCACAGCAATTGAGGTTTCAATTTTTTACTGGTTCTCGTCTGGGCGCGCATCATTGACATCACTTTTTTTACCTAACAATAAGCAATAACAACTTGTCAACTTGGCATTTGTGAACTTTTTTTGCCTCTAGACTTATTGGTTTGATTTAATTGTTTGATAAATCCTTTATTATCTGTTCATTGTGTTGTATCTCATTCATTTTCTTCTTTTCTTCCCTTTCCCTGTCAAGGTTTATGAACTGTGGACAAAAGAATGGGGATGTCAGCTGCTACTACTGCCGCTGAAGGCATAAAATTTTGCATATTTGATTTGAGAAGGGGACAACAAGAGGGGCAGGAGCTCGACAAGATTTTGTTTTTCTTTCCTGCTGATTTGCCCTTTTCAGCACAGCTTTCTGTAATAGGGCTGAGCGAAGGACTTATCACGTTTACAAGGTTAGTACTCCCTCTGGTTTATAAAGCTAAACCTATACTTTTCTGCTTTGTCTCTGTGATAATGATGATAATTCAAGGGGGAAGTAAGCAGAGAAATCAGAATTCAATCAATATAGAGATAATGAAAATAAATGGAGAAACCGGTAGAATCTTGTGCGTGCGCGCACGTGTGCGTACGCCATTTTTTTTTCCTTTGTTTTCTTTTTGATGAGAGAAGCTTGTTTTGGAGATTTTTTTTTTTTACTTCCATTTTCATAATACCCTAGCAGTTTACTGCACCTACTTGAGTTTATCTACAAAGAAGCAATTACAATTTTATGATACAACTGTCTTCTAATCATTATAATTGTAAGAGACTTGTTTCTGCAAAAGGCATGATCCTACTCGAGTATATTTGCCTTCAAATCCTATTACAAGCTAAAGTAAATTGATTTGACCCCTAACACTTTCAATATGTTTCTTTTATTATTATTATTCTTGATGTTAATTTAAAGGTACAACATCTCTTTTTTAATGCAGAATTTTCTCTCCTGAGGCTGCCTGTGAGGTCATAGAAGCAGAGAGGCACTCTCATGTTTTTTATGAGGCAGAACCAGATATCTGGATGGTTATGGTAAGCTATCTCCTTTTTTTGTGGCTTTTTAGAAAAAAGAAAAAAGAAAAAAGATATATACATATATCTGTGTGTGTGTACTGAATAGGTTGATAAAGTAGTTACTATTATCATACTTTGATGGTAATATGCATCTTAATTTACCTATCAAAAAAATGCTTAGAAGGTAATATGTCATATTCTATGCAGATCTGTTATGGTGTTGCTCTGCGTCATTTTATTTTAACAATCTGCATCTAAAATTGTAGACTTGTCTCCCTCATTACAAAATTAATTTAAAACCTTAGCCCTTTTATTCCCCTTTAGTTGATTAATATTTTTCACTTAAATCTACGCCTTTAAACTATATATCTAGTATAAGATGTTGTCATACGGCATACCAGGAGCTGTTTGCTAGTTATGGAAAAGAGGGCTTGAGAAGTTGCTTATTCAACTGTTATTTTTCCTTTGGAGGTTTTCATTGTCAGAATGTATGTGCCATCTTTCCTCCATACATTGCTTGTGTATGTGACTCTGTAACATGAAAGATTTGCCTCTATGCTTGTGTCTTTGAGGGAATAATTCACAAGAAAGACTTTTAGTTTTTGTGAAGAACATATGGAGCTCAGTATGTATCATCTTATTTTAATTTTTTCAGAAATATGTTTGAATGCCTGCTCATAAGCTTAGTGAAGTTTCTTAAGAGTAGTTCTAAGTTATGCTCTGTTTTATTGAAGGTAGTGGAGAAGAATGAGTCAGAAGCTATATGGCGGATTGATGCATTACGAAAGGTTCTTAAAGAAGTTCACTCTCTGTTTCTAATGTTTCATGGATCCATTAGAACATTGATTGAGAAAGAACCTGCTGGAGGATTAATTCGATCTCATTTGTACCCTTTCATCATGGATTATCTAAGTGGTAAATTATCATGCAATCATAAGCCTATTAAATTAACCTATATCTACATTTCTTTAGTCTATGGTTCAAAATATTTCATTGTAAGTCACTAATTGCCAGCATGTCAAAAGCGGTCTCTATTGGATAACTGCTGCTGGGGTAATGCTGAAGTTGCTGTATCAAATGCTCTCCATTGGATTTGTGCTACCCACGTAATGCTGAAGTTGCGATATCTCATACCTTGTAACTTTTCTCTTTTGAGGCAGATTTTCTTCTTGGAAAGAAACTCCAGCTACCATCATTCCGTGACTGTTTAAAGGAGCGTGGAACTGTGCAGATGCTGACTGTAAGTCGGGAGGCTGCAATTGAAGTTCAGGTTTGTCTTTAAGAACTATGTTCATTAGTCATGTGCAACTGAAATTCCTAAGGGCATCTTTGATACACAAGAATAGATTCAAGGATAGAATAGCTATTCCTTCAAATTTGCCACTCAATTGTTGGGTTATGTTTTATTACTGGGAATAATTATTCCTAGGATTGAAACGGAAGAATAATTATTCCTTACCAAAAATTCCACAATTGCTACTTTTTAACCCGCATATTAACTGAAACAGACAAAACCCCAAAAAACCATTGTTGGTGACCACTCCCTAAAAGCTTTGCTGCTCTCCTCTTTCTCTTTCTGGTGTCCGTAATAGTGCAAGACTATTTTATTTTTTTAATATAATTAAAATAAAATATACCATTTGTAATTAATAGATATTAATTCTACAGTTGTTCAATTTATACATAATAAGATGTTAAATGAGACTCACAAAGAGTGAAAAATAATTTTATACAGGCATTTTAAGAAATTTAATTGGTGTATGATTCCATTCCACCATCTTATCATGTTGTACCAAACCATGAAATACAAATTCAAAGTTCTATTCATGTGTTATTACCAAAAAAATGATAGGAATAGTTATTCCATTTTATTTTCTTATATTCCCTGTAATACTCATCTATATTCCCAACCCAGATGTACCGTAAATATCTTCATGATTAACCTATAGTATTTTGTTTGAAGCTGTAAGTGTGGGACTTTGCCTAGACTTTCTTTTTTTGTCTTTTTTTTTATGAAGATTTGTTTTCTGGTATGCTTGGTTACTAGTGGTTTGGACTCTTTTTAAGTCAGATTTATAAGCGTGGTGGAACAATTTTCGTTCTGTTGGATCAAGGACCATTCCATTTGCAGTAATGGGTTTTGTGATCTTTTTATATAGTAATTGAAAAATCCTGGTGTTAATGGTCTTTTTATATATTCCATGTTCCTTCAGGTCATAAGTAATTTGTCTGATTGTTATTGAAATTATCATTTTTTCAAGATCATTTTTTAACTGCAGAAATTCTGTCAAAAATTATGTTTTCGACTGGTTTCCTGATTTTCCACCAAAAAATCATACTTCTCAAAACCATTCTCAAACGCAGAAATTCTGTCAAAAAAATTCTGTTTTCAACTGATTAAACTCATGTATTATTAAATCAGAACGCCTTTCAAGAACCATAGTGCTACTACTTAGACGGTTTTAAATCTCATTCTCTTGCTTAAATATAATTTGTATCTATAAAAGCCATCATTTTCTTAAAAAAGAAAAAGAAAAAGGAGTGTATTGAAGTACCACATATGGATTAAGGGAAAATGGGAATTATCTGTGGTTGATCTCGTGCAAGATTGTGTAGTTTTTTCTAGATGGGAATTCAAATATATGTTAATTTTTGGGCCATAATACCCGAGTAAATTTTTAGGTTTCTCCATCTTTGTGTAGCTTTAAGAATTTAGGTTTAACCTAGCTATAAACTACAACCATTATATATATATATATATATCTGAAAGGTGGGTCTAAACAATTGTTAATTCATTTTCTTTAATTTCATTGAGACTGATTTATAGTGAATATTCTTATGAATTGAGTTTCATGAATTTTTATATTCACCTATTTCTAATGAGTACATCTTGTTTTGCAGTCGCTTGTCAGGATGCTAGAGTCTTTTGCTGGGAACACACAATTCTACTCGCTGATTTTATTTCAGGACCTGCTAGTGTCTACTACTCTTTCTCCTGTATGGATATTTGAATCCTATTTGATCTTTGATGCTTTTTTATTAATATTATGTACTATTTAATTCAATCCAAAAAGTTGACAAGATGCTTAGTAACCATACAACATTCCTGTTAACAGACTTCTGATAATGAACACTGGCGAATTTCTGGTCTAACCTTCTTTATGAAATTTTTTGTCAGGTTGATACCATAAACTTATTTACATATGCTGTTCTGAGGTTGACACCCCGTGCTCTATCCTCTGGAGTTAGTTCCTGGTCCTATTTACGCAAAGGAAGTACAGCATCTAATGTTGCCACTGGCTCCATCTTGGCCCAGTCTGCTTCTGTTTCAGAACAAAATTTTCGTTCTCAGGATACCTCTCCACCTGGTGGAGTTAATAGCCATCACATTGCAAGGCCCTTACAGCCGGACAGGTGGTCCAAAGGCAAAGATGGTTTTCTTGTCACTGACATATGGGGTGCAGAAGCTAGCGGTTCAACTTTGGCCACCCCAACCATTTGGCTTCAGCAGACAGAGGAGAGAGTGTATGTCTGCGCTTATCAGTATAGGAGCCTTACCTTAATCCTTCTTGTTCCTGTTGCCTCCATTCTTAATGGGGAGCAAGGTGTTTCAGTGGTGAAGCAGCAAATTCTTGAAAATGTTAGTTTCCTACCTGTTTTTACTGAATTTTTTTTCCTCTACTGAATCCCTCTGTTTATTCTTGTCCTAAACAATTTGGTGCCTTAATTGCCACCCTA
This sequence comes from Quercus robur, assembly GCF_932294415.1. Lineage (NCBI taxonomy): Eukaryota > Viridiplantae > Streptophyta > Magnoliopsida > Fagales > Fagaceae > Quercus > Quercus robur. The sequence continues at coordinate 30,705,681 of NC_065536.1, read as the reverse complement.
ACTTATTGGAGTTGTTGTCCTCTGATAATAAAGTGATACTTTCTTATTAATAATATATATATTTATATATGTGCGCGTGTGTGTGTGTAGTGATACTTTCTTAAGTGTGCCACATTGTTGTTCCAATGAATATAATTATTTTATTGAAATATGTATAGTTTGTTTCTTTAGGATCTTTCTAGTGTCCCTTTAGAGTTTTCAACCTCCTCCCTAGCACTTTGTCTCACTGGGTCTGCTTTTGTTTTCATGGGCATTGTCTGAAGGGACAAACAATTACATTCATCATCCTTTTTCCTGGCATATTGGGGCTATTCTAGGTTGATTCAATATAAAGTTGTTAATTTTTACAGATCCCTATAAATAAGCAAATATTGTAAGTATAAACGACTGAAAGCAACACTAGTTTCCTTCTGTTTCGTATTTCTTATGAAAAACACATTGAGGAGCCATTTGGTCTGCAGAATCCTGATAAGATTCCCATCATTCTCCAGGAATTGATTGGATTTTCTTCTTTGGTTCTTTAATTACATAACACATTCCAAGAATGTCACATTCCAATGTTTCTGGGGAATATGATTACCACATGAATGATGCTAACATGAGATACCCACCGTGTGGGAAATGTGAGAGTTTTTATAAAATGACTAAAATGCCTATATGAATAATACACATACACTCGAATGCACACACTTACATACATCCATATATACACATGTACATATGAGTAATTAGTAAACATAAAATACATCTAATCATCCCATCAGTTTTGCTTGCTCATATGACATCTTGAATACATAGAGAATGATGTTGTTTAGCATTCACAAAGTAGGTTCAAAGAAAGAATGATCCTGAATTACTCAGCAGTTTAATGTAAATGCACTACATTGAGAATTGACATTTCTAGAATGAGCATTTCTTTTTTTGATAAGTAACGGAAGAAATTTAATTAAGAATAAAAAGCCAACCAAGTACACTGGAAATGTACTACAATGGCAAAAATCAAGAACCTAGATTACAATGATCAATAAGATCAAGGAGGGACAAACAAGAACAAGATGGCAAAACTAAACTCCAATCAAGGAGAGTACAGAAGGAAGACTTTATGTCAAGGATAGATTGTTCACAATCCTCAGAGCATCTAACATTCTGCTCCCACCATAAGAAAGACTTTCTGTTAACTCTTGACTCAGAATTTAAATGTTGTCACTTGCTGAGAAAGTTCTGATCATGGCGGACTCCAATTCTTTACTAACAAATTTAGGTCATGTTTTTTTGCATTACAATTTACATGGTTTTAGGTTTCATCTATGTAAACCATAATTGAGGGATTGGCAAAGCTTTGCACATAAACATAATTGAGGGAATAAGTGAATACAAGACAGAAAAGAACAGCAGTGGGGAAAGAAATGGAAAATGCTCGTAAATTAATAAGTTATACCTCTTCAAGCCTTAAACTATTCTGTGAATAGAGAATGATGTAAAGCCAAAATTCCCTTGGTGGATAGAACTATTACTCCACCTGTCCCAAAACGATTGTCCTCTTTTTTTATTTTTATTTTTCATTCTTTCTCTCTTTCTTTTTTCTGGCATGTCCCAAAATGAGTGTGCATTTCAAAAATTCAAAGCATCAAGTTTTCATTTCCTAATGGAAAAGAAGACCAATGTATGAGGTTGCATATGGTACTTTAAAAAAAAAAGTGCATTTCCCAAGGAGTAACAAGTAATAAGGTCAATACATGCAGTGAGGTAAATGAAAAGTTCTATACTAATCCTTCAGTTGGACTTGGAGTAAGTTACCTTTCACTTTAGTTTGATGTTAGATGCTCATTTCTGGAGCTCTTTTGCTGGATGTTGATCATATTTTTTGGTTATAAGATATTGATAATTTTCTGCTTTATGCTCATATATTTTCAGCTTTCTATTGTTTGTCCTTGAGAAAGTAAACTACCATTGTACAGAGTTTTTTTTTTTGGGGGGGGGAGTGTTAGTGTCCTGGAGGCCTTAATACACTGTTGGGCCCCTTTCATATGAGCTTAAGGTTTTGAAAAATTGGTTAACCAACATATTGCATTGAGAGACTGGAAGCTTGTCTGTGGCTAATCTTATGTTCTTTCTTGCCGAATCTGTCAGGCATCACTTAAGATGTTGAAAATTGAAGAAAAACTTTCGAAAGGATGGGCTGGTGAGAATGCTTATCATGTCAGTGGGTATCGCTATTTACTAGTAGATGGTGACAGAGATGTATCCAGAGCTTCTCCACCAGGAAAGGTTACAACCCTAACCAAGGTAAAGCATCCTAGCATAGTTTAGCTTGTTGACAGCATGCTTACTTGGTCCTCTTCTTTAGCATAAAAATTACAGTCATGTTTATTTTCCATATTTATAATTTAATTTTTACTTCTTGTTCTTTTAGGATGTTTTGTCAACAACTTTACATGATTTAAGGGAGGAAAAATCCCATTATCCTTATCTTATTAGAGTTCAGTCTCATTGGATGATAATTTGTTTCTACTTTACAGTTTCGTCCATTCAAGATTTTTATTATGGGATTAATGTGAGGAGATTGATTGAAGCAATAGTGTTATCATTTTAAAGGTTTATTTATAATTATTCTAGGATCATTTGGAGAATGTTGAGGTCCTCACACTTTCTCACTTCCTTCCTGGATTATATCATTTCACATTTTATAAGGTTTGTATCTATGGGTAAAGGATTCTAGGTATGACTCAAGTAGAATATTGTGATGCTTATGTTTAATGTCTCAGAGTGAGTCACGCTCATCAAAATGTGAGGTGCATGTCCAGCTCCATTTTTTTTTGGTTAAAAGGATAAATAAACTACAATTGTGAATTCGAATGGAGACTGCATAATACCTTGACCGTTATGACATTGATTTGCAATATATTCTCCTTTTGTAGCTGTAGATACCCAGAGCAAAGATTAACAAAATGAATTATTGTGGTGAAACTACTGTTACATGAGCTTGGTAACATGTTGAGGACTTCTGATCTATAAGTGATTGATCTTTTTGAGGTGCTATACTTCTTTAAAATGATTAATCTCTGCTTTGGACTGGTTATAGCTTTTGCAACTCTGTAGCAAGAGTTGGTTCATTGTTCAACCCCAGTGAAACAATCTAGATGCACTGATGCTAAACGGACAGCCCAAGCTTTCCTTGAGCAGAGGGATTATCATAAGTTGCAACACAAGAAGTTTGGGAGGTGAAAAGTCACTAGTAGAAATACTAGGAGTTGGTAGCTGATTTACATGAAATTTGGTGGCCTTAAGAGAATTGACATAGGGATTAAAAAATTCACAGCCTTATGATCCTAACCTACACCACTTTTCGGCTAGATTCCTTCATTTAAGCTTCCATATTAATAAATTTTCTATTTATGGTAATTTTTCCTTTTGTTTAAGAGTCAAATTAAGGTCCCAACGGGGACCCCATTTCGGGACGTTTCTTAGAGTCAATAGTATTGCTTTCTGTAATTTTCTCTATTTTGTCTTTTTTTAGCAATTTTGTCTCTACTTTTTAGCCTATTTCGTGCCTGATAGAATTAAGGTTTCCTAGCCAACCTAGGGCTTCTCTAATGTTTTCCTATATAAGTGAGTGTTATAGCCTATTGCCCATCAAATTATTCAGTAGAAAGAGTTTTCTTCTCGTTTCTTTGCCTCATGGATTCAAGGTTTTCTATAGCACTCAGGTGCCTTTTATCTTTCTTGAATTATACATGTTCTACTTCTTGTGGCCATCCCACTATGTCATGCACAAAACATAAATCCAAAGGCATCCACTCAGTGGTTGTCTAGAGGTGGTAATCCCACCTTTTATGTCTCCTGAAGAACTACCCGAAGAGTTGAGAGTGCTGTCCTTTACATTTTCTTGACTCTTGTTTAACATCTCGGTTTTTCCAGAATCCTCATTTAGGCTGCGTTTGGTTCAATGTAAAATGTTTTCCAAGTGTAAAATATTTTCAGGTGAAAGTATTTTCAGAAAAAGAGAATATTTTCAAGTGTTTGGTGGCATTTTAAAAAATACTTTGATAAATATTTTTTAGTGTTTGGTTGTGTTCTTGAAAATACTATAGAAAACACATTTTCTAGTTGATGCTCACATTTTCTCATTTTCCAAACAAATATATAATATCAAACCAAACCAAAAAAATTCATCAAATCCAGTCAAATTGAGAGAAGAAGGAAGAGAGAGAGGCGACTGGGTTCGATATAGAGGTGGCGGGTCGCTCGTCAACGAGGGTCACGGTGGGTTCGATCTAGAGGCGGCGGAGGCAAGATCAGTGACATGGGTCTGATGGCGGTGAGATCGGTGGGTGGGTTTGAAGGAGGCGATGATGGCGAGATCGGTCAGTGGGTCTGAAGGAGGCGACGGCGATGAGATCGGTGGGTGGGTCTGATACCGGCGACGAGATCAGTGGGTGGGTTTGATACCGGCGACGAGATCGGTTGTCTTCTTCACTTTCCCTTCTAGCTCTCTCTCTATCTTTGGGTGTATGCTCTCACTCTCTCTCTTCGGGTGTGTTTTCCAGAAACGCTTTGAAGGTAAAATCAAAGCGTAAATGATTTTACGCTTCAAAAGTGGTTATTTTCCAGTCAAAGCGTATTTGATTTTCCGTAGCTACCAAACATACACAAGGGTGTAAAATGATTTCCTGAAAGTGTTTTCAGGCGAAACAAACGCAGCCTTAGTATCATATCATTTCCAATGGCATGAAGAAGTATTAGCTGCTGGTTTGCTGTCTTCCTTTTTTAATAAAATTAAAGGAATTTAGTGGATGCACATGTGATAGGGCCTTTGTACCCTAGCCTGGGCTGAAAATTTTCCTCTTTCAAAACTTTTCTCCCATACAAATCATTTTCTCATTATATATTTTAAATTCAGAAGGCGATTTAGCCTACAGACAATTGGATTTTTAGATAATTGATTGGATATTTTTTATTATATATTTTTAGATCAAAAGGCGATGGTAGCCTACAGATAATTGGATTTTTTTTCTTCTTATTATATCTTTTTAGGTCAAAAGTAATGGCAACCTACAGAATGGTAATTGTTGTGAAATCTCTTCCTCTGTTTGGTATGTTTTGGGTCTTTCCTCAGGATAATAATATCTCTTGCTTTGAGATTTGAGCCAATGAGAAGCATTTTCGTTTGTTTTGGAACTTTTCTCCTCTGTCTTTATTACCCATGTTTGGAAGAAACATTGTTAGACAACCTTTAGTTGAGCTATTTGCTTCTTTAACTGAGTCGAATGAATAAAAATGATGCTCGAGAATAAATTTAGCTTATTGATTTTCTCGATAATTCCTTGGGTGTCAATTACTTTCTATCTTTTTTCTTTTCTTTTTTAACGTCACCATCATTAACATTGTCAATATAGTATAAATAGGATGATGATGATATGTGGCCTATGGTTGCTATGGATTTGTAATCTATGATTTTGGGTTTATTTGGAGTAAGTTGGGTTATGCCAAAGTCAGTTGTGGGGCTCCTAGCTTGCTAGCAAGGCCAGTTCGGTCGTCATTGAAATGGTCATATATGGATAATTATTCTCCATTGTTTAATGTGGTGTCTTTGGAGGGAAAGAAATGTAGGTGTTTTGAAGATAATGAGAGATCCATACCAAACATCAAGTTATTTTTCTTTAGAACTTTATTGGATTGGTTGTCTGCTTTGCGAAACCAATCATTCTCTTCTTTTTCTTGATTTTCTTGATTATTGTAATTTTTGTACTTGATTTGTTGACCCCTATACACTCCCTGTGTACTAGGGTGTCCCTTTTTTGATATCAATAAAGCTTATTACTTAATATTATTATATATTTATTTATGATGATGATGGCACTAACGTTGATTATGATAATATATAATTGCTAGATATCCATGAGTTAGCCTGAACCCTGAAGGCCAATGTTGTATATATATACTTGCCTGCAGTGTCATGCTGAAGTAATCATGCTGTCTGGGGACTGATGATACTGGTGGAACTGGTTGTTATTATTGTGATGTCATGTGATTGCAAGATGTTTGGGAGTAATAATAAAAGTGATACTAGGTTAATGTCAAATGTTAGTGAGTTTTAGAGCGAAAATGAAATCTGAATTGAGGCCTCCAGGGCCATGTTGGTGAGACTTACTGCTGCTGCCTAGGGACTAAAACTTGTGGTTGCTGTATGAGCTTAGACAGGGTTACTTAGTGATGGGACTAATCTTATCATTTAGTGCCCATCCATAATTGCATCTAAAATTATTCATTGACAATTATACATTGGTTAAACTCTAGGTCTCACCTATTAGTCAAACCTTTAGCTTTGCATGTGGTCTAATGTTAGGGCATTAGCGTGGAACTTGATGACATAATTTCAGATGGAGAATGCTTACTTGTCTGCTTAAACCCTATTGCTGGTCAGCTGATTTCTTGTGAGATGATTTTAAACCTTAACTAGGCTGTTTATTCAAGTGTTGTACTGTTGCAGGAATCTTTGCTTGCCTTAAGTAAGGTTAGAGAAGAAGTTGATTTGGAAAAAGGTAGAATGGAACATGATAATGCAGGTCAAGAGAAAGATTTGGAAGTTTGCATTAGAGCTAAAAACAATGCTTGGGTTATTGCTCGTATTACAAAAGGGAAGGAGCTTTATATGGTTCTAGAGAAAGCCAACGAAACAGTTCTTTATGCCTCTGATGCTGTTGAGAAGTTCAGCAACAGGTAGCCCATTTTATTATATGCTTCCCTTGGTGTTAATTATTTTCAAGGTAACTAGGAAAAATATAAGTAATAAAAAAGGCATGAATATCATGGCGACATGGCCTGATTTAAATTGAAGATAAGTTTCTTTCCACCTGTTTCGGTTGACAAAAAGTATCTCACAAAACTCAAATTATTGTGTTGCATAATTTTTTTTTTCCAGAAAAGAGAGATTTTCTTTTCAGAAAAATCCCAAATGACAATCTTTCTATATATGTATATAATTTTTTGACTGAAATATATGGATATAATTGGAATAGGACTCTTGGTGTTCACTTTTCATTATTTCCAAATATGCCCCTACTTTTTAGCTCAAATTGATTTTATAAAAAATACAAATTTAGAACAAAAAAAGATTTTAAAAAATGATTAAAAGACAAAATTGGAAGCAGAACCCTCGTTCACACGACTTCACCACTCTCATTTATGTTATTTTTCATCATTTGAATTTAAATGTTTCTTACCTACATGTTAAGAGTTCTTACCCAAAAAAAAGACCACCAATTCATAACCTTTTCTATTATTTTTATCTTTTTTTGGAAAAAAAAAAAAAAAAAAAAATCAAACGGAAACTCAATTGCCAAAACTAACCAATAAAATAATCTGAAATAACCCAATTTCTTAGGAACCCTAAAAGAAAAAATGATAAATTTTAATTTAAAAAAATTAAAAAGAGGTCTCTGATCACACTCCATTGTGCGCGAAGAGTCTAGTTCCATAATTGTTTTTTGTTTTTGATGAAATAGTTTCCATAATTGTTGAGTATTCTAGGTTTGAGACCTTTTTGTCTTAGAAAATTATCTTTCTCTAACAATCAATGATTAATCCTGGTTGCTGGATTGCGTATCAATTCTAGCAGCACATAATCTTAATTATCAAATTTGACAGTTATTATTTATCATTCCATGTGATCTTAGATCAACAATAATCATAATAATCATCTGTTTGTTTTTGAGTTGTGCAGGTATTGCAATGGAGCCTTTTCTTTGGATTAGGGAAAATTCGTTGGTTTCTGATATTCACGTTCTTATTATAAATAAGGGATGCACGAACATGGTTAGCATTCTCTAACTGCCATCCTCTTTCTTCCTGACACATATTGGTGGCCTTCCACTGTAATTTTGTAACAAAGAAATTTTATAAGAAAGAAATGAAAAAAAATATATGTACATACATATATATATATATGTGTGTGTATCAGTTACATGAATAAGCATATTTGTTCATGTAAGCATGTTGATCTATTTGTTTTTGTTCCTTTTAGGAGCTGCAATACTCTGCAAAACTGGTCACTGTATTTGCAAGTTTTGTCTACTGTAAGGTTGTGTCCTGGTGTCATACTAGAGATTAGAGAAAGTTTTATGATCTGGAGAGCTACTCTTCTATTAATTATTCTAAAGGCTTCCGTTGGAAGAAGGGGTGGGGGGTAGGAATATCTTTTAACCCAACAATGTTGTTTCCTGTATATTGGTAGTTTTAATATGGGTTTTAGCTCTCCTGTTTTGTTGATTTACTCTTGGCGGAAGCTTCCCAGGCTCTTTTGTAGCCTCTGTTTTTCAGTAGTCTTTTATTCAGCCAAAAAAAAAGAGGGGGGGAGAGAATATATATATAAAAAAAGCACTGCTATCGAATGATATGCCAATAATGCAATTATTGAAAAATTAGAAAACGAACAGCGATGAAATATTTATGTATATTTTAAAAATATTGTTAAGCAATTTTTTTTTTTTTTTTTTTTTTGGAGAAGAATTGTTAAGCATTATTTATTTTTTGATAAGCATGCATCAATCTAAAAGTAATGATAGATAGATTCTCAAAAAAAAAAAAAAAGTAATGATAGATAATAAAATGAATTCATGGTCATTAAATGATGTTTAGAATACAAACCAAAATTCAAAACAATAAATAAAAGATAAAAGAGCTGTATCATGACCAGTATATGATGTTTTAATAAATAAATAAATAATGATGCTTAGAATGCAAACCTATATATGGGCCATATCTTGGACATTTTGACACTTCAAAAACCAAAAATGACTGGGACACATGGGTAGGCGTGTTTGTGAGCAAAATGGGGTATTTGTGAGATATATCTTCTTTTTATATTAGGAGTCACAGAATTTTATATATAATTGAAGGATGGGAGAGTATACCACATTATATGGCTATATATTAGAATTCAGAAAAAGAGGTTATTATAGATAAATCCTTTTAATTTTTAGGCAAATTACACTCCCCTCTCTTAAGGTTTGGAAAAATAACACTCACCTCGAAACTTAAAAGAAAAAAAAAAACGATCCCTTCTCTTGAGATTTGGAAAAAATAACACTCTCCCCCCCCCCCCCCTTCTATTAATATTAGTAATTATCTTTACTAAAGTTTAACTATGGTTAGTAAAAAGAGCATTCACATAAAAAAAAAAAAAAATGAAAAGAGCATATTATAAAACATGTTGCTTAAGTGGATTTGTTTAGTCTCTTCTAGCACCTTTTCAATTGATATTTTTAAAGTTTGATGATCCTCTTAGATTTTTTAATCGCACCTCCCACCAACACTTTGGATCAAAATTTATGAAATAAAACAATTTGCCGAAACTTTCAAGCTTTTATTGTTTAAAAATGAGTTTGAAATTTTCAATGTCACTTATCAATATAAAAAACTCAGAGTCAATTTGATTGATTGGTGAACAAACTCACAAAAGCTTATTCTTTACCAACTTATGTTTTTTTTTTTTTTTTTTGATTGGATTTACCAAATGATGTTAAATTAGAAAAGCAGCAAAAGGAAAATATAGCGGCTTTGGACAAGTATATCCTATAGCCAATAAATTTGAGAAAAATGGCTATAGCAAATTGACTTAAATCAGAGTCGTCAACATTACACCAAAGAAAAAAAAAAAGGGTTCCAAAACAAGTTTGCACTCCACTTGCAAACAAAAAAAGCTGTCAAAATGTCTAACAATCAATAGCAATTCTTGCACTCCTACAAGGTCGGTTTTCAAAACTTGTCTTCCCTTTCTTCCTTGGTCACTATCTCACTACACCATGTGTAAATCTTTTTGCCTTGCTAGAAATGTCAGATGCCAAAGATGCTTGTATGTTTATTTGACTGGATTGTGTGCCACGTTGATCACCCCTACTTGTTTCCTTGGCACATGACATGGAAAAATTGTATAAAAAATTAAGCATAAAAGTCAAAGATGTGATAATTCAACTAATTATGAGATATAATAGTAAATTGGATGATAGTTTGTTTGACCACAAGCAATCTAAACAACTTATCAGCCTATGTTCAACCACTCTTGACCCTCCCTTATGATGTTCTTGCACATTATTTTTGCTCTAAATTAAAACACAAAATATATTCACAAAACACTCTTCCATCAAAATACAAATTCTAACAGCTAATTTCTTAAACCAAACATATACCAACTTGCATTTTGTCCATTCTTCCCTTTGCTTCTACCTGCACTACCAATTGCAACTCTCTGGCATGTCCTCTTGTTGTGACCATACTCTTTGCAAGAAGTACACCTCACAGTGCATGACCTCCTTCCTTCTTGTAGCCCTGGTGCACATTCACCTTTCTCTCTTTTTCTCTTCTTCTTAGGTCTACCAATCAACTTTTTCCGTTTTGGAGGAAGCTGTCTTGGCCTGTTTCCATCTCACCCTTAGGTACATATCAATATCAAGCATTGGGTGAAGGATTTGGCTATAGGCTTGAATGTATATGCTTATGGAGTAGAATGGATCACAATAATCTTGAATGCCCGCCCTTTTGTATGTGATACATTTTGCTACATGCTTGCAAGGCAAGCCACTAATTTCCCAGACACCACAAGGACATTTTTTGGTCTGTAAGTTTACTGCAAAATTTCCTTTCAAGTGGCAACCATCTAGTCTTATAAAAGGTCTACAACCTTCAACAAAACCCTTCCTCATAGCTTCAAAGCACACAAAGAACCTCTTGAATGTAGGATTTTGTGTAATATGAAGCCTATCTAAATGCATCTTCACATAGCTTCTAGGATTGGGGTTTGCCTTACAAGTTGAGCATACTTGGCAAGCTTCTTATAACTATTAGAGTGGCTACCTACGTCCTCTCTCTTTCCTCTCTTTCTTGCTCTATACAATCTGCTTTTGTCAACCTCAACCCCATACTTTTCCATCAAAGCTTCTCCCATGCTTTCATAAGACATTTTAGGACTAGCCTTCAATGATTTAGCTTGTTTTTGAGCTATCCATGTTGATGTGGCATTGGTATTTTTTGAACTTTTAACACAAGTCTGGTCACTAGTGTACACCTTAATCTAAAATGTAATACCATTAGTAGTAGGGGAAGCAAAAGCATACCAGTTGCAACTAATGTCAGCACAAATTGCACGAACTCTAGACCTCTCATTTTTCAATCTCACAATCTCAACACCTTCACCTATCACAGTCCTTCAATGTTGCTTTAAACTCATACACATCCCTGAATAGCACTCCTTTTTCAAGACTTACCTTCTCGTTTTCATTTGGGACATATTGCTAATTGTACAACCCTTTCTCAACATGACTCTTTTCAATATCTAAGTCATTTAATTCTCTATCATAGTCTTCGCTATCATAGTTGGACCAGTTCCCATTATAACCATTACTAGCCTCATCATTATCTTCATCACTAAAAACTCCACTACTAAGTTTATCACTATCATCACTCAAGGCATTATCATCACTTGAGTCTTGAACATGGTCAATATCATCATCTTCCTCAGAATACACTACATCATCAATGCTTACCATAGACCCAGATGCCTCACACACAACATTAGGTGTCAAATTTTTACAATTTATGCTCACAAACTCAACATATAAATGTATTAGCACAACACCAGCATACAAATCAAACATGGTTACCATGTCAATGTCATTGGTGAATCTCTAACCTTTCATTTGTCCTCGGGATGTCATACCAAACTAATATCTTGTACCCCTCATGTTCATCACCAATTACACACTTACACATATGTGATTTAACATGTCCATATGACAATACCTATCAGGGTCCACCTCTGTAATGATAGAGAATGTATCCTTCAAGTGCACAATCAAATCATGCTTAAACTTCCCCATTGTGCCCTATAAACACAAAAATGTTGGTCAGACATGGGTAAATTGGACATAATTTACATAGGTGCATGTATATATGCTTATCAAAGTGTTGTTGTGTTGCTATTTTTAATTCATTGCAATCAATTTTGTTAGACCACATTTTCATTACACAAGATATCTATTTATAGATTTATTAAGCTAGTTTTAATTATTCAAAGTACAAGAGAAACTCCAGAAGTTCAAATCAATTATTTTTCTTCATGCAAGTCAGGTGAGGTGTCAATGGCTATTGGTTTCTACTGTCAATCTCATTTTTGCATTTACTTCTTTACTGCCAAGTATCCTCACTTTGGCCGAATTATTGACAAGTAGCATCCACTTATTGAATTGCAAATTACCTTTCAAGCATTATAGACACAAGGGAAATAGTTTGGGCTTTTTCCAAATACTTAAAATACTTCTCAAAAAACTAATTTTTTAGTTATATTAATTTCAAAGTTTTGGTTTAGGACATTCAACGAATATAAAATCTTCGAAAAAAAAAATGCAGAAGAAATAAGATAATAGAGCATGAGTAAAATCCAAAGTATTGTGTAACAAACAAATTGAGCATTTTCAAACAATTCAACGGAAATGTCTTTGAACTTTGAAGTAAACCCATTAACAACAACAAAAATTGAGCTTTTTTCAAACAAAATTAAAGCTTTACATTTTTTTTTTTTTTTTTTTGTGTGAATATTATACCATTTGTGCACATTACAATTTATCTACACATAAATTCCAAAAATTCATGGCTCAGTTATGCTAAAATACAAGAAATTTTGAGGGCTTTGTCAACATTTACTTGGTTATTCAGCTTTTTTTGTCTTCATTGTGGAATCATTGTTGGGCCATGGGATGGGAGGTTGTAGGGGACCAATTGAGGTGTATGTGTTACTATGAATTTGTAAATAAAAGTCCCCAACATCAATCTAGGTTTTCAAAGAAGCGGGAAAGGATGGGCGAGAAGGCATGACTGTTGAAATTTTGGATTTTGTAAAACTTTTAAGAATAAGTGGAGGGTAATTTTGGAAATATGTTCTTAACAAAAGGGTAGGTGAGTACACAACGTTTTTAACATCAATTTAACAGAATTTAGTTAAATGAATGTCAAAGGGGAAAAATGTTTTTTCCCTTTAAGTTTGGGGGTAAGTATCATTTTCCCAAACTTCAAGGTAGGGGAGTGTTATTTGCCCTTAATTTTTTATTCTTTGAGAGAATTATCACTGTTACCGAGGATTGAAAATCTGGATTAATAATATTACATATAATTGTGAGTTTGAAAATTTAGATTTCAGACTAGGCAATAGAGCATTGATATTAGGCTAATCATTTACTATTTTGGGGTTAATTATTTATTATCTCCATTCTTTGCACTGCGTGTCAATTTGGTCCCTAAAGCTTATCAATTTATTTCATAACCTTCTAGTATTGTATCAAAATGGTTGTTGCCATTAAGTGTTAGAGGAAAAATATTGACGTGATTCACGTTTAAAGTAAAATATTATTTTCATGCAACATAGATTGCCCAAATAGTTAATATACGCTATTATTTTTAACCATATTTAATGAACCCAACCAAAAAATATCTCACAGATTAGCAAACTAGCACAATTCACATCATGCCAAGTTTACTTCTCCATTTTTTGAAAAAATTTAAGACCACAGTCCATTTCACACCAATTTTCACAACCATTCGACATGACTAATTATGAGTGATAGAAAAAAAAAATACAAATCTATGTAAAAGTGACAAATATCCAATTACGATATGTTGCATAGAATAATTATAAAAATTTATGTGAAATTGATTATAGTCTTAGAATAATTTTTATTACTATTCATGTTTCCAACAAAGATAAACGGTTTTCACTTTGTTATTGGATGTTTTGTTGTGGGAGGCTCAATCACAAATGAGCTCGTCTTTAAAGACCTCACATCACTAAGATTTCCACCACGTACATTGTCGATTGGAGCATTGTCACATCTGCCTTGAACCCTGATATCGAATGATAGCCTTATCAAGGGCCACCAAAAATAGCCCTAATCAACACTTACAAATCTAACCCAAAAAAAAAAAAAAAAAAAAAAACAAACAAACAAACAAAGCCTCTCATAAATACAAATTAACTCATAAACCCAAAATCCAAATACACCCAATAACTCTTTCACACGTAGAACAAACAAATTCTCAACATATAAAGAAGGGTAATCTTTCAACCCCAAAAAACTACCAAACTACTCTTCAAAGAAACACACTTATATTCTTCCAGGAGTCTTCTGCACTCTCCATGTACAAAGAAACTTAAGTAAAAGTCACCAAACCCTTAGCAATAATACATATTTTTCTTTGATGGACAGAATATTCAATTACTTCTCGAACAATAGTACCCATTTCTTGCCATATCAAGGAGAATCACCACACCAAAGAAAAAACTTTTCCTTTCATATCAAGGAAACACAAACTAAATCTAATTAATAATTTAAGGCAATATTCAACAAATCTCTTCATTTACTCAAATTCCATCAAGCAATTTTCATTCTTTGTTGCAAGAACTCCATCTTAGGCTGTGTTTATTTCGGTTGTAAAAAGGTTTGGGTAAATATTTTACACCCTTAATGATGTTTTGGTGTTTTCTGGATGCAAAAAGCTGAGCTCAATGGCATTTTTGTAGAACATTCGAAAGTGTGGAGACCACACCAGTGTGTTATCTACATTAAGACATAACTCATTACAACTTCCCAATGATACTCTCCTCCATTCTAGTGCACCCAACCACAAAACTCATTCAATTCCAAAGCCTAGAGCAATCACGCGACTTGATAGAAGCACAAATTCAAAAAGGAGGGGAACGATGATCTACTATAATGAATAGTTGAAGCTAATTGTAGGCTCTCTATTAATGAATTTATGATCTATAGGTTGATCTTTCTCTCTTCGTTTGTCTCTCACGATGGGTGTCTTCATTCTTATGTTTTCAAGATTTGTGTTTTGTTTTGATTATTTTTTGCGGTATTTGATTTTGAAATCATGGATTCCAAATTGGGGTGGTTTTGTTTGTTTAATTGCATTTGAATTTTTGTTGTGAAACTAGGGTTTATTTTTGTGGGTTTGATTTGTTTTGGGTTTTTTGTTGCATGGTCATGATTTTTTTGGACTGAAATTGGGGATTTTTTTGGGTTATGATTTCAAGGATTTATTTACAAAATTAGGAATATTTTGAATTGGGACTTTTCTAGTATAATTAGATTTGATTCTTAATAAACTTTCTAGCTTTTATGAAATTAGTTATGGTTTGGTTTGAGCTTTCTGTTTTGCTTTCTTCATTTCAATCCATGCATTCATTTCAATTTCAATTCTTTACCTTTTTATATCTTTGTGTTTATTGGTTTTGGTCTATTAACGTGACTTTGGTTGTGGCATGGGTGTATTTAGTTTATTATGGTTTGGTTTGAGCTTGTTGGCCATTCTAACTATTGGTTATTGCTTTTAAACTACTCAACAGATTGGCGAAGAAGAGGAAATGGTTTGGGTGAAATTGTCTATGAAGGGATAGTAATTTGTGAGTTTTCACGCTAGTGATTGTTAGTTGGTTTTAGACAAGTAATTTTTTTTGAGAAAATAGAGATGAAATTTGGGGTGTTTGGATTTTACACTTTGACGTTTTAGAACTTAGATTTTACCTCCAGTTTAGGGTTGTTTGGAATTTACACCCCCAAATTTTGAAACTTTAGGGTGTGAAATCCAAACACCTCAAAATTTTAGGGAATAAAATCCAAACACTCCTAAAATATAGGGGGTAAAATCTAAACACCCCAAACTATAGGGGGTAAAATCCAAATTTTGAAATTTCAAGGTGTAAAATCCAATCACCCCCAAACTTTAGGGTTGTAATTTGCAATTTACTCTTATTTTTATTTACAAATTATTGATAAAGCAATAATTGATAAGAACAAATAAGAAGTTGTTTTTTATCTATAAATTTGTGGAAGTGTGAAGCCGAAATCTAAATCTAAAAAATAAGTAGCATGTGAAGAGAAAATCCAAAGGAAAAAAAAGGTAACTGTGTTTGAAGAGGAAATCCAATGAAAAAAAAATGATGTTGCTTTTTTTTTTTTAATTGTGTAGTAATATAATTTAAGTAAAAAAATAGTAAAAAATAAATTAATAATAAAAGGATTAGATTTCAAAATTTGTAAGATAGTTAAAATTTTTTTTTTTTCGATGGTAAGACTGAGAATTTTATTAAGAAACACAAGGAAAATATACATCACAGAGAAGAACTTGCTCTAGAAAGCAACTTTGTAACGTTTGACTTGTTTTGTCTATAGCTTAATAAGACTGCCATCATTTTTAATAGTAAAATAAGTATATATCTATTAGAAACCTTATATATAGCGTTTAGGGTCATAGAACTATAAAAGTCTATTTTTATAAGAAGTATTCGTAAAAAAAAAAAAATTAAACAAAAAGTAGATTCATAAATTAAGTAAGAAAATAGTAAAAAATAAATTAATAATAAAATGATTAGAATTTGGATTATTTTTAAATTAAGATTTTTATCAACTTAAAAATTATAAGAGGAGAAGATAAAGACAATATATATATATATATATATATATATATAACCTATAAACCTAGAATTTACCATAAATAATACACAACAGAAAGGCCCACCATAGCAACGACCCTTATTCCAAAGTACTTTGGGCCAATATTCGTGGGCTCCCAATCAGGGTTCAAGCCGCACACACACAATTCTTACTATAAAATCTCAGCAGAAAGGGGCTAGGGTTTTTGCAGTTCCGCCCTATAAAAACGCTTTCATCCCTCTCACAACACTACTTAGATCTTCCTAAACCCTAAAACTATTCAGGTAAACTCCCTCTTAGTTCTCTTTCTTTTGTAGTTTCAGATCTTGGGTTTTGTTTGTATTTTTGTTAATCTTTAATATATATGTGTATTATGTGGGTTTGTTTATTTTGTCTCTGATGATGATCTAAGTTGAAAAACTTTCGTTCTTCTGAGAAAGAAAATCCATGAGGAATATTTATGGAGACCTGAACTGAAGGGACATTTTCTGGGTCATACTCGTTTTTCCATTTTTTTTTCCCATCTTTTTTGGTAATCAGTTTCTTTGTTTTCCAGTTTGATTTATTTTGTATTTATTTGATTTTGTTCTGTTTGTTTGTTGAGAAAACGAAGGGAAGTGAAATTTTTTGGCCTTACCCTTGCATATTGGGAATGTTCTTTAAGTTTGTTTCTAAGTTATGGTTGTATTAACCCTTCTTTGAGATTTAGTCAATATTAGACTTAAAAATGTTGATATTGCCTCTGATGATGAATAAACAATTACTTTCGTTCTTCCGAGATTTTATATGCGGAAAAAATTTGGAGACCTGAACTGAAGAGGCTTAACATTAACACACACACACATTCTTTCTTTAGTTTGAGCTAGTGTTTCATGTTTTTTACTTGATTCTAGTGCATATGTGCATAGTTTTACTAGTCCTACTTGATTAAAGTGTGATTGTTTGATGGTGTTCTCCAATGTGTGATGTTTTAAAACCATGTAGCACTAAAATTTTCCTGCCAAACTAAATATGGGAACTAAAATGAAAGTTTTCCAACTCATTTTAAGGTTGTTACCAAACATAGGAAATTGGGATAGTTATCTAGAAAATGCTTTTTGGAAAATGATTCATTCTTGAGAATTTGTTAATTTCGAAACAAACAGAACATTACGGTTGTTTTTCATTAGGACAAAAAGTTTCTATGTCCAGAAAATGAATCAATTGTTTTCGGGCTTTGATGTTTTTAAACTTTCTTATTATTTTTGTGGATATTGGAGATCTTCGTTAGCCTCTAATGATGTGTACAATAAAACTTTCGTTCTCCTGAGTTTGTTAATGCTGAAAATATTTGGAGACCTGAACTGAAGAGTATGCTTAGGAGATCTTTTGATGCATTTCTTGTTTGTTTTATGTGGTGATTTTTTACTTTATCAACTTTTCTCATTTTAGAAACTTATTTCACCCTTTTCCTACTAGGCTTTATCAGTTCTATCAAATGCTATTTGAATGGTTATGGACCCTTAGGATATTCATGAACTGTTGAATAGGTTCTATGTTTCATTGTTGGGATATTTTCTAGGCCAAATTTTTTTGACCAATAGACCAAATTGTTCATGTAACATAGCTTGCATTTCCAATCAAGGATTTGAGGTGTACATTTTTATTTTGGCATTATATATTTTCTTTTAAAATTTCTTTTTGTATATATGTTGTTCTTTGTTATACTTGTTACTCTGTCTAATCAATTTTTTGTTGGGTGTATTCCTTTCCAGGAGGTTTATCATTGGTACTTTAAGAAAATCTCGAAAAGCTCCATTTATTTTTCAAGATGAGGTATTTTATTTCTATAACTCTCTTTTTTTTTTGTTTAATTATCTCAATTGTTTTACAATGTAACTTTTATTAGTTTAATCACTGACTGAATTTTTTTTTCCTTTGTTCTCTTTCCAGCAAGCCAATGGAGGAAGATGTAAGTTATTTTGAATTTTGAGCTGAATGATTTTGTGGTTTTTGAGTGCATCTTTAATTCTTTACAATTTTTTGTTTTAATAGGTTTTCATCTTTACTTTGCATATGGCGTTATTCATGTACCATATAAATATTACGGCTCCTTTATCCCCATTTTGCAAGTATCCATCAGAGAATCATCAATAATCCATGATTGAAAATTTTCCTTATGTTGGTTCTTTAATTAGGTATGGAATGGTGAAACATGACATGAATTTGAGAAAAAGATGAAAATACGTACTGTTTCATGATCTTGTAATTTATATTAAGAGGCCAGCATTATACATAGAGCCTGAAATTTTTTGTAAGACATCTTTTGAAGACAATATGTATTTCTATTACAAGAATTTTACTACTGAATTTGACTGAAGCAAGTTATGGCAATATGGCTTTTGGTTACTTGTCAGAACAAACTTTTAACTCTTTGTTGCTTATCAAAACAAACTTTCAACTTTTGGTTGTCGTATTGTATAATCTTATTTTAGTGTGAACAAATTTAATGAATACTTTTTATTGGGTTTTTACAGTGAGTAAAATTTTTCTTCAATTTCTAAGAGCTTTTTATAATCATATTATTTAATGAATGTTTGAAAGCTCCCCATAGAGCTAAATAATTGATACTTTTTTGTTTTTTATTGCTTTTAAGATTGACCTTCAAGTTTTTGCCATTATTGGTGTGTCTTATACTGAGTTCCGTCCAATACCCTCTGTCATTTCTTCTAGAAACCTTGAATATCATTTTCTTAAATGTTTATCAAAAATTATTTTTGCAGGTTGTTAAGAATGAGGAAGAGGAATTTAACACTGGACCACTTTCTGTGCTGATGATGAGTGTTAAAAACAACACACAGGTAATGTCCTTATCATTACAGGGTCTGTTTTTGCTCATTGCAGGTTTATATATTGAGTAGGTGTTAAATTGAATTGTTCTCGCCTAACAGGTCCTTATTAATTGTCGGAATAACAAAAAGCTGTTGGGTCGTGTCAGAGCATTTGATCGGCACTGCAACATGGTTCTTGAAAATGTCAGGGAAATGTGGACTGAGGTAAGATTTTCATTGAAAAACATTTTCCTCTTAATTGAAGGGAAAAACTTAGGTATAGAACCTTAGGTTCCCTAATTAAATTCAAGCACTTGGTTGCACTGTGCCATAATCTATGGATAATTTGACTGGGGAACCTAATGTGCCAGCACACTATATCTTAATAGAAATCGGGCTTCAGCCTTGCCTATAATTTTATTTACAACTCTGTCTGATTCCATATCTACAACTGACCATTTGTATTCCTCCATATAGGTACCAAAAACTGGGAAAGGAAAGAAAAAAGCCCATCCAGTTAACAAGGACAGATTCATCAGTAAGATGTTTCTTCGTGGAGACTCTGTAATCATTGTTCTTAGGAATCCTAAGTGAGGTATATCTGTACTGTTGGACTTAATCATGTATTGTGTATTCAACCTCATAATATCTCACCTGCAACTAATTTGGTTTAAATGCCCCCTCCATCTTCAAACAATGAGGCCTAGACCCTAGTTAGTTCATGATGCGGCATCTGCCTTAGTTAAATGAGGGAAGAAGAGTTATCCTATTAGGCTATTACCCTTACCGGAGCTTTACCATGTTTGTATGGTACTGATTTGTAAATTTGATGATTTATGACAGGATTATTTTGTCATTGTCATTATTAACAGTGAGTTTTCTTTTAAATTTCAAACGATGATGAGAAATTATGAAATGAAAAAAAAGTAGAGTTTACTATAAAGCCACTAATCTTCTGTTGTGCCTTTTGTTGCCAGCTCTAGAATTATCATATTGTGAACTATCAAATTTTTTATTGTATGTCTTAGTGCAATATGGATTGTTTAACTAATCTAGGATTGTACTATTTGAAGATTCTGTTCTGAATATAGAATTTATCGACTATGGCCCAAACTCGTTTTTCCTCAAATCAGAATTAGCATGCCGCAACCTGGGCATCTCAGTCCAGCCTTGCACTTAATGCAAATGATCAACTAGCCCAATGACAAAATCCATGAAGGCTGTGAAGGTGCACACTGCAAATGCTGCTGGCAGTATCTACACTAGCATATATACACCCTGTAAGGCCAAGACCAGTTTATCAAGAGTAGGATTATGATGATACACTATCTAGTGTAGGATTATGATGATTTTGTCAAAAACAATTCGTAAACCTGTACGGGTGTTCATGGCTTGTTTGAGTCGACAGCAGAAAATGTCAGTGACCTAATTGCGTAATCAGTCATCTCTAGACCTTATTGTGAAGCAGTATTTGGCCGTAACTCTTAAATTCGTTCCTTCAACAAATGCCTTTTTTGATTCGTTGAAATAAATATAGTGTTTGTGTGTTCATTTTTCTGGTTTATTAAATTATGGGAAATGATTTGCAGCAAATTTAAGTTGTAGCAACTCTTGTAAAATGTACGCATGTCAAGTGGTCATTTGGTTAAAATTTTAATCTTGACACTGAATTTTTCATTTAAGAATAAGTCTAGACAGGTTTCTAAGTGAGGCATTGACTCTTGTGTTATTTTGCAGGAGTTGTTGTAACTTAGTTTGCTGTGACTTCTTTCCCAAAAGTATAATTGTGTCAATTTCATCATTTAAATATTTAATTATGTTTAAATTCCATCTTTTGAACTTCAAAATAAAGTTAATTTTATTTTTGGATCTTCTCTACATAAAATTCGTTAACGAGATTATATGACAAGACAAACTAAGTACTTGTTAGGCACACGTGAAACCCAACTCGATTGAAATCTCTTCCATGATTGGGGAATATGAAATCTGGTATGAGTCGAATGACACTGTACATCGCATTTTGGGGCACCGACACTCTGTGGATGGTTTCCTTGGTTCTCTTAAGATGGGGCCTTGACTCTCCCTCACTCCTATTGATTGCTCGTCCCTTGAATTTTGAGCTTAAGCTCAAACTGAACTAGTCTTTAGACCTATGCCACCCACGATGCCTAGGTTTCAGTCCATGTACCCATAGGTTGTGTGGTGAATGTGGTCGCCAATTTTATTGATGAGCAGAGGAGGTTTGTTTCTTGGACTATCTCTTACGGTCTCCATAGCTGCTCTCGCAGATAGCTGATTCTTCTTAATTGTGCTGGTCTTGGTTAGCTTGACACTTATTAGATGGTCAAACATTAATTATCCATGAGTAATTGGTGCAATCATTTTTTAATTAAGATAATTAGGTAATGATTATCTTAATTAGGAGCCTATTAATTATGAAATTGAGGTAATTGGGATCTAATAATGCTAAATCGAAATTAATTTGAGGCCTACTATGTTAATTGTGCTAGAACTATTTTCTAAAAAATGACATCTATTCACTATTTTGTGAATATACCACAGACGACTTTGAATTTTTGAGTGAGGTTATTATTATTACTAGCTTTTAACCTGCACCATGTGCGGGAACCTTTTTTTTTACATTTGTTAGAAATAATTTTTTTTTTTTAATAATATGTAAATAAACTTTCACCACATACTAAACACCCAACACATCTTCATTTACAAATTTAATTACAAACACCGTAGGCAGATACCAAAAACTAATTTAACCCAATTATTTAAAACAAAACCAAATCTAATACAAATGCCCAATGCAGAATTTATTTTAAACCCAATACCATAATTAAAACCAAATCTAATTCAAATATCTAAATCTAAAACAATCCGACCAAGTCCACTTGAAGATGTTGATTCAACATCAGCTAAGGTAGATGAATAAATATCCTCCTTTTGAGACAAAGTGAGAGACAGAGAAATGAAGAATTTGAATGATGTGAGATTTGTTCCTGCTACCTTCCAATCGGCCAAATTTTTTTCCCCTTCTTATTTTTTGCCTATCATGTCCCTTTCATGAGGAATGAATATAGACCTTTGTAGATTTCGTTCAACCCCAACATTTATATACTGCACAAAGTAAATGTATCTTAGAACCTTGATAAGAAACTAAAAAAAAAAAAATCATAAATGCATATAGACCACAAAGTTTGATAAGAAACTATGTTTTGTTTAAGCTACCTTAGAACACAAATTTTCTCAACCTCATTAATTTAAGACACATATTCTCTATACACTATCCATTCAATAGATGGTTAATTCAATTTCACAACTCCTAATAAACCATACTAACTAAAAAAGAAAAAAAAAAAAAATCCTATTGAAGTCTAAACATATATGCATTTTTTTAACACATGGCATACATACCAACCAAAAAACTACACAAAACATATTGTTTATAAACCAAATTATTAGCTGTATGTTAAAGGACAAAGAAAATGCTAATTTTGAGATTTTGCTGAGATATTATATATGAACACTTTAGTTTCTATTCAAATGCATGTTCAGTTACAAAAATGATTTCTTAATTCTTTACTATAAGTGGCTAAAGTAAGATTCTACCAAAATTAAGCACAGATATTGAAGAAAGAATTTTGTGCTTGATCTGAGCTCCAAATCACAGTGGTTTCCAAATTAAATCAAGCCCCAAAGAAAGTAATGGAGAAACAGAGATAAAAAAAAAAATAGATTCAAAAAGCAAAAAAACACTGGAAAGATGTCCATGTTCATCAGTTTGAGTAGTAATACTATTGCCAAATATTTACCCTTTTTTATCCTTTATTCTCTATTGTCTCTTTTTGCATCATTATTGGCAGTATGTTTTGAGGAAGAATAAATTCTTTCAAACAATTGTGTGAACCTTTCACTTTGAGAGAGATAAAATACAATAGAAAAATTTTAAGAACATAGATAACACAATTATTTTTTCCTATAATTTTAACCGAATATGGGATCAAAACATATACAAAAGGTAATAACAATAAGACATAAAGAAACAATAATTGTAGCAGTGACAAATTGACAATCATAATCAAATTAAAAATAACAAACTTCTTCAATTTCCCTCTTGGTCTCTAATGGAAGAAAAAATCTGTTTTTCTTTCCTCTAAATGGTATTTTAAAGAGTAGTTTATGAGAAAAAATGTAAAAAAGAAAGACTGAAATAACGCATAACACTAATCTACCATATGTTTCTATCAGTTTTATGGTAATATTCCAAATGCGTACCAGACAGTACAACCAATGCCCAAGCAGACCTGAACCAAGAAACGCCCATACATACTAATAAAATAACTTGTAGCCAAGCAAATTGCCTATTTGGCTAATCTCACCTAATGTGTTGATAGCCACAAATATCCTACACTAATTCAAGTAAGTCTTAAATAAAAACCATACAAATTTAAAAGGAAGAAATCTAACATAAGTAAATCAATTTCAAGTAACATCAATTAGTCAATAAATTTCTTCATAAGAGATTCAGGAAGCATGAAGTAATTCTACTATAAAAATTAAATCAAGCCCCAAAGAAAGTAATGGAGAAACAGAGATAAAAAAATTATAGATTCAAAAAGCAAAAAAACACTAGAAGCTGCCTTTTTTTTAGTACAGAAGGCCATTTAGACTCGGAAGAGGATAAAAAAAAAAATTAGATTATAGAATTTTGGAACAGAAAGTTGAAGAAAATAAATGTAAATGGAACCCTCAGTTTTGTTTGCATCCTGCAAATCATTCACGATATTGATTTTGCAGTAAATTTTGTATCAATTCTCTTTCTAATAAAAAAATCAAAACAAAAGACCATAAAAGAGCAGACAATATGAAAGGCAAATTTCAACACCGAGTCCTTAATTTACATAACCAAAAGGCCAAAAATAAAACGCACATAATAAAACTAACAACAAAAATATACATCAAATTGACTCTCACATTAAGTATTCACATTTTAAATTGCTACGCCAGCCATTTACAAATTATTTTACTAAGAAATTATAGTATATATTTAATTTGATGCACTAACTCTAGCAACTTAATATAACAAATTCAGCAATTCAAATATTTTAGTTGACTATAACAAAGAAATTGTATATGTAAAGAACTAGTTATTGTGTAGGAGAAGATGAAGAGTTTATTGCAAAGTGACACTGTTTCAGTCTCTACTACCAAAACAAACAACCCTAAACAAAATTATATTTTGATTAAAATTAGTTTTCTGTTCAATTTTCAGGTTAATCTTCATATTTATAACCAAATTATTCATCTCCATTAAAATTATATTTTAAACAGCCATAGTATAACTGCTCAGTTTTTTATCATGATGAGGGAAAAAAATCTAATGAGAAGATTACATAGAAAATTTTAAGGGAATTTCATTGAATATATATAATGGAACACCAAAAGAACATTTGCTGTTATATCCAAATTAATAAATTCCATAAATATACCCATAAGTACAGAATGTTGACCACCAGCTTTGATGGCCCCAAAACTTAAATTCTTCATTTTGATTGAACAATACACTCTTAATCAAGTGAAGATTAAAAAATACAAAACCTAAAAATGAGTGTAAATGTTAAAGTATGAAAATGCAGAACTGAAATAGGCAGGGAAATTTTCTAACATGTTCCCAATTTTCCTAAAGTTCCAAAAGATGCTGATAATATGTGAGTCACAGCATGATGTACAAAAACTAATTTTCTTTTATCAAGGCCGTTGTTTTAACAATGCCAATCAATTCAAAGGAAAATATGCCATTTGTGAGATATAGGAAAAAGATGGCCATAAGGAAAAAACTTAAGTGCAAAATTTGTTTAACTTGGCAGTATTAAGCAATGACCATTCACCAATTTAAACTCAAGCATCAAGAATGTTGTTAGCTACTACAATTAGTCATATGCAATAGAACCCAACATTTGCAAACCAGAGGGCATAGAACCAAAGTCTTTTTAATCTGAAAACATAACAGAACCTACCAAAAAAAAAAAAAAAAATGAACATGCATAGCAGAATGAACAACACATTCATCAAAGGAAAAACGACATCAAAGGGGCTTAAAACAAAAAATGGAACATAATAATAACAAAAGTGATAATGTTGAGTTGAACAAAAACAAAATTTAATCAATACAACAATTGAACAAACAGAACTCAAGAAATTGTAAAAAAAAAAAAGGGGAAATTTAGGAAAAAGTAGCAGATTGGCATCAGTGGAGACAGAAAGGCATTTTAATGTTCAATACCTTATTATTCCCTATGTTCCAGGGTTCCATTTTTTAAAATCAGAGCAGCTACAAACGAAAAACTTTAAATATATACTGCAAAAACCTTTAAAACAATGGTAGAGAAGAGACGTGGGTAACGAAAATATAAAAAGGGAAAAATATTTCAACAAAAAACACATAAATCTATGTTCTTCAGCATCAAATCGATTTCAGTTTGAGAGAAATCATCAATAAATTTCAAAACCCTAGAAACGGTAATTGAATAGAAAACCAAAAAAGGGGGGAAAATGCCTACCTTCTGAATTATCTGTTGTTGAAGAGCAGAGACGGGATAGATTCTAAATCGTCTGTTGTTGCAGAGGACGAACGAAGATTTTCAGACTTCACTATTGCAGAGGCTTTTTTTTGTTCGTCTGTTTGATGGGTTGGAACACGCTAGTCTGATTTGTGTGTATATGGAGTTGCAGCGAAGAATCGCAAATTAGAGTGAGTATGAATCTTGATCGGGAAATACGGTTTGGGTTTTAGGGTTTGTCTTTCTTTTTTTTTTTTTTCTGTTTTTTTTTTTTTTTTTTTTTTTTTTTTTTTTTTTTTTTGTGGATAAGCGGCTTGGTCTTTTTTTATAAGGGTCTGCGTTTTGTTTTTTTTTTTTTTTGTTTTTGGGTGAGCGGGTTGGCGTCTGAAAAAGAGTCTTTCAGATGCACCGTACGATTTTTTAAAAGAATTACCCTATACGTGTCAGTTTTTGAAGGGGGCATTTTTGCTAACGTGTCAGCACATGGTTAAAGGCTTCTGCTATTATATATAGTATTAGATTAGATTATAATTTTTTTGAAAACTAGACATTCAGGCTTCATTTTGAGCACAAGAATGAGATTATTCTTATGAGAAATGAGTGATACAAGATTTTTCAAAGTTGGCTTTTAGTGCTGTCACAGGGAGCTACGAGAAAAATCAAACTTTAAATTATTTTACTTGCTCACCACTCCCACTAACATTTAAAATTAATATACTAGCCTTTCCTAACTCTGAAATTGGGACTAGATTCATGATCTCCTCTCATCCCTTGTCAACTCAAATTAAATGTCATCTCATTCTAGAATTCGCTACCATAACTATATAAACTCCCCTCCTTCCTCATTCCAAGACACATGAAAACATCCTTTCTTCTTCCACTCTTGAGTTTTAGTGGAGTAGAGTTAGTCTTGTCATATCTTGGTTTTCATGAGATTCAAGATATTAGTGAGTCTCTCTCTCTCTCCCTCTCTCTCTCTCTCTCTCTCCTAGTACTTCATTTCGTCCTTTCCTAAAATCTTAAGTGAGGAAATCTTGTTATATTTTGGTCTTTCTTAGACTCAAGGTATTGAGTGAGTTCCCCTCCTTCTTTAGGACCACATAAAAAGGCCTTATTCTCTACTGTGTGGATTTTGCATGTATGTATTATTTCATCCATAAATTTGTTTTTATATTGTTGTTATGTTAATTCAAGATTAGAGCATGTGTTCTTTACATGTTCTTGATTGTTTATCATATATTCATATATAATACTAGTTTTGATCTTAAATCTATATCCAAAATATGAAAAACATGTTAATTTCATAGTTTTCCCAAATGCTTGGATCTAGGATGTCAGTATTTACACACATTCACTAGAATTCATTTTTCAATCTAAATGTGATGATGAATAGATGGAATTAGAGTTTTATCACATGCACACGTTTAAATTCAATTGAGTAGAATGCCAATTTAAATAAAAGTAATAAACATGCAATTGATTGATAATATGTTGATTGATTGGATGATGTGACATGATCGTTGGTCACTATAGTCTAGCAAACTGGTTTCACAAGCTAGGTTGGTGTCTAATACCTTCTCATTTTGTAACATAGCCTCTGGGCTTAGATTAAGGGTTAGTAGATTAAATACTTGTCCATGTCATTTTCAATCTCTATATTGTAACTAGGAAACAATCTAGAGATTGAAAATTACATTGATGAGCATTTGATTTGCTAATACTTGATCTAAGTTTGGATGCTAAGTTACAAGATGGGAAAGTGTTAGGCATTCACCTTGCCTGGTGAATTTGGTCTTCTAGACTATGATGACCAATGATCATGTCAATTGGATCTTTATTGCTTTAATTTAAATTCCCATGTTACTTGACTAAATTTAAATGTGTGTGCATGTGATAAAACTCTAATTCCATTTATTCATCATCATATTTGGATTGAAAAATTAATTATAGTGAATGTGTGTGAATAGTGATATATTAGATCTAAGTATTTGAGAAAATTGTGAAATTATCATGTTTTCTATATTTTGGACATACATTTAATATCAAACACTAGTGTATGCATGAACATTTGAAGAACATCAAAGAACAAGTGAAGAATATTCAAGAATATATGAACAACATTCAAGCATATCAAAAATATTCAAACATATTTCAAGAATTTAAAAGGCATGTTTTGATCCTAAATTAACATCACAATAACATAAAATAACAAGTTTATGGAAGAGATTATACATGCATGCAAGATCCACATGGTAGAGGAGGAGGTGAGGAGGCTTTTTATGGTGGTCCTAAGGAGGGAGGGAGTGCTCACTCACTACCTTGGGTCTAAGGAAGACCAAAGTATGACTACACTTCCTAACTTGATCAGAATTTTGGGAGAGGATAAGAAGAAGAACTAGGAGAGAGAGAGAGTGATGTTTACTCAATATCTTGAGTCTCAGGAAGACTAAGATATAACAAGCTAACTTTACTTCACTAGAACTCAAAAGGGGGGGGGGGGGGGAGTAGATTATGTTTCTATGTGCCTTGGAATTAAGGACGAGGGGGTTTTATAAAGTAGTGGCGGATGATTCTAGATTAAGATGACATTTAATGTGAGTTAACAAGGAATGAGAAGAGATAATTAATCTAGATCCAACTTCAGAGTTAGGGAAGACTAGTGCATTAATATCAGGGGTTGGTGGGAGTGGTGAGCAAGCAAAATAATTAAAAGTTCAGTTTTCCTGTAGCAACTTAGAGCCAACTTTGAAAAAATAATATCTCACTCATTTCTGAGAGATATTCATGAAATAGTTAGTAAATGTCGTTTCTTGGAAAATAGTTTCAACATTTAACATTAATAAGCCCCAAATTAACTTCCATTTAGCATTAATAGGTCCCAATTACCTCAATTTTAGAATTAATAGGCCCAAAATAATTACCTTAGCCCTCGTTTGGGAGGAGGGAATGGAATAGAATGGAATGGAATGTAAAGAAATGAAAAGAATAATTTTATAATATTCTTCCATTCTCTTGTTTGAGAGTTTTAATGGAGGGAATGGAAAGTCCATTACCTTGTGTTGAGGTCTAAAAAATCACAACACCCAAGCCCAAAGAAATAACACAAGGGGCCATAGAAAATGAAATTAAAAAGAGGTGGTAAGCCCAAAAGGCTTGAAGCCCAAAAGTCATAAAGGGACAAGCCTTAAAGCCTATGAGAAAAGAAGGAAGAAAAAGAAAAAAAAGGCCTAGATCAGAAGATTAAAGAAAGACCAGTGTAAAGAGCTGAGTCGGAATCCCCAGAGGCTGCCAAAGGCTCGGGATCCCCAAGACGTGTAGCATAGTTAAGACAGGATTAAGACAGCTTAAAGGAAACGCCAAAAAACACAAGAAATGAAGGGGAGATATGTCCTTCTCAGGCACCAGAGATGCAGCAAGAAAAGGAGAAAGCCTAGAGTAGCCACTCACAATGCAAAGGAACGGTACCTCAGGGAACTAGAATGAGGAGCTATAAAAAAGGAAGTAGCAGCAAAGACCTTTGAACCAGCAGAATTGGATTTCACTCACTTGGGAAAAATGACAAAGAGGAAGGACAACCAAAAGCTGAACCATAAGGAGCGTGAAATTAGGAACAAGTGCACTTCGGAATAGAAAGTCAACCATGGGCTTTCAAAGAAACAGCACCAAAAGGAGGAAAATATGAGAAACAGGGAAATGCTCAACCTTCTAGGTGATGGGCACAAAATGGACTCTGGTACCTAAGGAGCAAAACAAGGGAATCAATAGTTCCTCGGGACCCTAGAATAACACTATAAAAAGGGGGGAAAGCAGCCAACAAAAGGGAGGAATTTTTGAGCAAGCAATAAAAAATCTTGACAAGAAACCATTAAGAGAACTTTGTCAAATTCAAGGGAAAACAGTGAAATATCTCCTGGTATACCAGAAATAACCACTATAGCACATACTTGGATTCAAAAGGGTTCAAATTTTACAAGTCTTAGAGGCCTGGATAGCCGTCGAAGTCTGTAATTTTTGAACTTATTTGAACCTCGTATCACGTCTTAGTGAGTGCATTTTAATCATAATTAAGAAAAACTAATGAAGTATTTCTTATTAATTTGAGGATCCCTAACAATTGTTTTGTGTATTTCCTGATTACTTTGTACTCCTTTGCTGTTTTCATTGTTGATTCAATACAAATATTCTCGTTTTGCTAATTTATATGTTTTGTAGGAAACATGCCATGTGCGCCACTTGGTTCTTAAACTGAACCAAACCCAGACCACCAAACTACAACTATTTGGCCCAAGATCCTTGGGCCAGTGTGCTAAAGAAAAAAGCACTCTCACACATTGTTTGAGAGTTTAAATTGGAGGGAATAGAATGGGTATGAGGGAATACTCATTCCTCTCTATTCCCTTAAAATCTCAAATTTTCATTCCCCTTGGAATTGGGAGGAATGATAGGGAATGAAATTAGATTTAATGAATTTTTTACTAAAACTCCCAAAATACCCATATATATTCAACTCTTTATTTTAAAATAGGAGTCTAATAGTAATATTGTCATAAAATGATTTCATTCTATTCCCTCTATGTTACTTAAGGTTACTTAATTCCATTCCATTCAATCCCATTCTTTTCCATTCATTTCCCTTGCTTAAATACATTCTATTCCCTTATGATCATTCTATTCCAATCCATTTCATTCTCTTATGAACTCCCAAATGAAACCTACTTATCTCAACTAAAAAGATGATTGTGACAATTACTCATGAATAATTAATATTTCACCATCTAATTAATCAAGTGTGCAAATCTTTCCATAACCTATAGTCCTAGCCAATTGTATTATGATATGTCATTAATTTCATACTAATTATAATTATAACCAATCAAAATTACATGTTCATAATTACATGTGGTCAGACTTAATTTGTGAGAATGCATCTTAATCATTAAAACTTGATTTCACGTTACTTTCAATCTGATAGCTTGATTGAGGTCTGTAACCAATCATTTTGATTGTTAGATTACAAGATCACATGTCCAGCTACATGCACTTCTCTATAAGTGGCTATTTGAAAACTGTCCATAATATACTACTCATAAACAAAAAGAGGGCAGGTTTCATAAACAAAAACTGTCTTCTTGTGAACTTCCTTTCTTTGCTAGTTTGTTTGCTACCAATTGGCCTCACGGTAAGCATGAAGAAGATGGACAGTCTGCTCTTGTCTGATAAGGTTCCTGCAATCATCAATTAAAGGAACAAGATGTAGTGCATATTGACCGTCTTTGGGTAACTGGTCAAGATGTAGTGCTTTCCATGGGAAAAACTGAATTTTCTTTGGACATGGGACTTTCCAAATCTACGTCCACTTTGAAACTCGGAAATTAGGTATTCTCGGAGTACCATAAATGCGTACTCCCTCATCTCACATGAATTGTGAGTCTCACCATGAATTTAATTAGTGAGATCCACCATTCATATGAAAGGAGGGAGTACGCATTTATAGTACTCTGGAAGTACACAATAATTTCCCACTTTGAAACACAATTCTCATCTTGTGTCGGGCCAAGTAAGAACTTAGATGCTAATTGAACAGGACATATCCCATTATTCCTAGAGCAAACTAATTTATCTTGGGGAATTTGGATTTTTGCAATGGGGTGCCTACAATAATCTTCTTAATATTGTCCGGTAATTGTAAAGATGAGATTATCCAGATTCCATGTATAGTTATGCTTCAAAGAATCCACTTTTCGAGTTTCCTCTTGAAGCTGCAAAGGTCCTTCAATTTGGTGTCTTATTAGAGGGCCTCTTGGTATCTATGAATCATACCACATTGACTTGACTTCCGTTGCCTAAAATCCAAAGCATACCCCTAAAAAGATGTCTGCTTCCCTGATGTATGGCTTTCCAAATATGTGATGCCAAAAGTGTCGATTTGCTGTCCTGCAATGAATTATGTGGAAAATATTTAGCCTTTAAAACCCTAGCCCATAAAGAATTGGGATTCCTCCATACTCTCCAAGCTTGGTTGGTAAGTATAGCCATGTTCATGTCTCTTTAGGCCTAGTAATCATATCCCAACCAATGGTATGACAGCTCTTATGATTGCTAGTATCTCCACATAAAAAATTTCGATTCATCCTATCAATATCTTTACGTATCTTTTGTGGAATTATAGCTGTCTGCATGGCATAAATAGAAATAGCAGAAGTTGTAAATTCAATCAAAGTCGCCCTACCTGCTATTGATAAAAATTTAGATTGCCATCCTTCAATACGTCGATGAATTTTATCGATAAGATATTGATAAGATTGAACATTTCTCCTATGGGTAAAAGTAGGAGTCCCTGTATATGTGCCCAGTTGAGTAGTAGTAGGTATATTAAAAATTCCTTTAATCATATCTTTAGTACACCTTCTGGTATTTGGGGAGAAAAACATCTTAGATTTATGATCTGCCCTTGAACATGCACAAAACAAGTCTAGAATATCTTTCTATTTTTAGCATCCAAGTTGTTTAGTCTTTATAAACAACAATATATCATCTGTAAAGAATAAATGTGAACTTCTAATTTGACCCCTAAAAGTCATAAGCTAAATCTCTTTTTTCCTAGTTGCATCTTCTAACATCATGGATAATCTTTCCAGGCATAAAATAAAAATATATGGGGATAACAGGTCCCCTTGTTTTATGGCCCTACTAGGTGCAAATTCTTGCAATTTAGTTCCATTCCAAAGGATTTTAAAAGTGGTATTTGTGATCATATCCATAATGAGAATTCTTAGATTTACATGAACATTAAAAAACTCAAGCGTATCTCTAATAAAATTTCATTCCAAACGATCTTTAGAAATTATCGAGATCTAATTTTAAAGGTGACCAGCTGCACTTCTTTTTTTCAAAGATCAAATAATTTCTTGAACAATTATAATATTATCACTCATTCTATACGACCTGGAACAAACCCTGCTTGACAAGGATTTATCAAGTTAGCAATGTAAGGTTTCAATTTGTCCAGGATAATCCTTGATATCAATTTGTATAAAGTATTACATAAACTAATAGGCAGAAATTGGGTTAAAGTCTCTGGGTCGCCAATCTTTGTAATCAGGACAATATTAGTAGCAGCCTATTCCTTTGGAATTATTCTATTCTCAAAGATTTCTTGGATAACAGTAATAATACTGTCACCTAATATATTCCAATTTTGCTAGAAAAAGAATAGCATGAAAACCATCTAGGCCAGGAGCTTTCAAGGAAGGGGTGGTTCATCAAATTCTCAAAAATTTCATCACCATTTGGAATACAGTTTAAAACCTCTTGGTCACAAATAAGCGAGTTGTTATGATGCTGAAAAAAGGCAGAAGAAATGTTTTCAGGAGATCCATGAGAGGTTGTCGTAAAAAGTTGAGTGAAGAACCGAATTATATAATCTTGCATAGAGTTGTTAGTTAACCATATTCCATTGGGATCTTTAAGAGTAAGGATACGATTTTGACTCCTTTTTTGCATGGTTGTTATATGAAAGTACTTCGTATTAGCGTCAACTTGGTTAAACCAAGTAATGGGAGATTTAAGTTGCCAGAATAAGAATTCTTGGTGTATAATTCTATTATATTCAAGGTTAACTTGTTTTTCTAAACGAAAATGATTAGCATTCGGCCTTCTGGCTAGAGCAATTAATCCCGATACCTTGAAGTTCAGCACATGCGCAATTTTTTCTTTGAAAAATATTTCCAAACTGGGAATGATAGCAAAAATGGGCTTTTGCCCCTTTTGTTTAAAAGATGTAGCAAAATGTCCCTGTTCTAAAACTATTTAGCAAAATACATTTGTTTTGAAACTCGATTTTCTAAAAATTGAATTTTACATTGAAACTCGATTTTTAAAAAATTTATGAAACTCAAGTTCCATGTGAATTTTTCCAAATAACTCGATTTTCATCAAATCGAGTTTTATATTGAAACTCGATTTTCTAAAAATCGAGTTTCAAAACAGGGACATTTTGCTAAATTGTTTCAGAACAGGGGCATTTTGCTACATCTTTTGGGCAAAAGGGACAAATGCCCATTTTGGCCTAGGAACGATTCCAATCAATAAATTTGGATGCTAAATGCTTCATACGACGTTGGAACGTTGGACCAAAAGTGGAAGAGGAAGGATGATTAGTCGATTCTTGCCCCCATTAATGCGATATAATAGAATGAAAAGTATCATCAGAGAGTCACATTTTTCAAACTTGAAATGTTTCTTTATTTTCCTAATTTCAGGATTGGTAGTTATGAACAAAGGACAATTATTCGATTTAGAATGAGGTAGATGAAGGACAATAGCATAGGGAAATTTAGTTCTCCATTTGGCATTGCCCAATCCACGATCTAGATGTTCCTTAATATTACTTCTCTACTTGGGATGCTTTTTGGCTGTGAAAACCTAAGTACATAAGAGTAACCGCATCAGTGGTTGCAAAAGTTTACAAAACAAAAAAAAGTGCTTAATTTTACACATTTTAACTAAAAAAACACTCACATTAGTGCTTGCAAAAACGTGTAAACATACAAAACTGCTACAGTAACTATGCATATATGCATGGTTATTGTTCATGTGCAAATGATTTTTTTATTCTTTTTTTCTCTCTTCCCCTTCATCTTGATTTTCTCCTTTGTCTTCTTCTCACAACAAAACCACAAAATCACCCCTGCCCTAGCCTCAACCATCGATCTCTATCTTCTTCCAACAACAAAATCACAAAACCACCCCTGCCTAGCCTCAACCACAAATCAAGGTGGTACCACCCAAATACAAAAACCCAAAAACTAAAATTAGCAATAACCCATCATAATACAAAAACCCAAAAACTAAAACTAGCAATAACCCATCATAGAACCAGCAAGAACCAGATGAAATCAAACTCTAAAATTAACCAAAACCAAGATGAAGTCAAGTGGGGACTGTGCAGTAGATCAAGATCGGAGGTGGCAGTGGTGGGTCGTTGCAATTGGGGCTGACTTGGGTTGTTGGCGGCAGTGTCATGATGGCGGCGGTGAGGTTGGTTTGAGTTTGAGAAATTTGTTGAAGAAAAAGAAAGAATAAAGAGAAGAAGGAAGAAGGAAAAGGAAAACAGAAAGAAGGAGATGGTTCATAGAAAAAATATGTTTTTTTTTGCAAAATAGACAGGAATTTTGCACGGACTGATGCGGTTGCTCTAAGTCCACAATTATCTAGGCAATTTCTAAAAGCCCTAATATGAGTGGGGTTGATAAGG
Source organism: Quercus robur (assembly GCF_932294415.1). Taxonomy (NCBI): domain Eukaryota; kingdom Viridiplantae; phylum Streptophyta; class Magnoliopsida; order Fagales; family Fagaceae; genus Quercus; species Quercus robur. Next base: position 30,670,562 of record NC_065536.1, on the reverse strand, counting down.
AGACCTCCAATTTTTTTGTCCTCAGATAACATATCATTAAAATCTCCTAACAGAACCAACGGTCGATTTGTAGTAGCAACAAAATCTTCTAAATATTGCCACATATATTTTCTTTTATTAAACTGAGGGGAAGCATAAACAACAGTTAAAACAAAAAGGCTAGAGTCAGAATTTACCTTAATCAAAGCACGAATGCTCTAATCATAAGACGTCAGGATCTCCAAAGTAAAACCATGCACGTTCCATAAAGTCCAAATTCCACCTGAAAACCCATTGAATCCACCCTATTGGATTTAGCATAAGGCATTTGTTGAATGACTTGGATAGCACGTAACGGTTCACTAGATATCCTAGGTTCCACTATGATACAAGCGATGCAGCTCTTGAACATGTGACTGAAAAACCTCATTCCCCGCTAGCTCCCTAACAATTCCAAGCCACAAGCTTCATGGAAGTAGTATGGGAATTCAGGTAGTCATTGGGAGTCCTTGTTAGATCCCATGGAGTCATCTGTGATCTTCTTCTGCTGTAGCAGGATGGTGTCGTCATCACATTAAATATGTACGTATAAGGGCACCCAATTT